>NC_058089.1:122889035-123173982 GCF_014858855.1 Bufo gargarizans | reverse complement strand
CACCTTCAAACTATTCAAACCTGATTTTAGAAATGTTGTTAACCCTTTAGGAATTCCACATGAATTAAAGAAAAATGGAGGTGAAATTTAAAAATGTAAATTTTTTTTTTTTGCAGATTTTCCATTTTACTCTTTTTTTTTTGCTATAACACATCAAGGGTTAACAACAAAACAAACCTCAATGTTTATTATCCTGTCTCTGCAGTTTACATAAATTCCCCACATATAATTGTAAACTGCTGTGTGGGCACACGGCTGGGCTCAGAAGGAAAGGAGCGCCTGTGACGGACCACTTGGCACCCCGACTGGGTGCCTCCGCCAATCGATGCTTCCTAGTCCTCGCCAAGGACCATCAGCACCGCACTCGACACCATAACCACCGCAAACCCCACGAACCGCAGCAGCTTGGTTTGGGGTTTCGCCGTACTCCACCCACCCTGGACCCAAGGCTGGGCTCCAGCTTCCAGTGGGTGAACCTCTCCTTAGTCCAGAGAGTGAAACAGGAACAACAGCTCTTACAAGAGCTAGGGATTATACTGCGGAGAGTATAATGATTATAGTAACCCCCAGAGTGCAGTTCTCCAATCCCCCAAACATGAGCCAAGACTTTATGAAGGGTAGAACAGGACACTTTGATGCCAGCACTCACATTTTATACAATTCCACAGGCCAGAGGCACCCCCCCCCCTGCCTGTAATACAGTTAACTAAGACAATGGACCAACTCAGTATACATATATAATTCAAGAAGTCTAACATCATAACTTAATCACACATGAACAGCATGCACACAGACATCACCTCCCCAGTGTCTTAATGAAAGAATAGGGAGAGAAGAGACACATGTGATGTGATTATCTCCTGAGTGCATCAGAGGTTGATCTACTCGTCTACACCGGAGTCGGCTACTTAATCCCAACACTAACACAACAGAACAAAGGGACAAATGAACTAACACATTCCTTGGGAGCCTCAGTCCAGAGTTAACTCTTTTTGTGTGGCTGGGTTCACCCCTCCACCTTTAATGGGCAATAGGAACGATTTGGCTTATAAACTCCACACATACATCAGTGTTAATAGTTCCTTGTAACCCCAAGAGTTCTGAGGGGGTCTCCATAGTTCTGGGTCCATAGTGCGTAGGAAGGAGGCTAGCCCTCAGGCTTCTCCAGCAGCCCCAGTGACGGTTCAGTCCGTCACAGCGCCATATTGTTTCTAGAGGGCAGATTTTGCTGGAATTGTTTTTGGGTGACACGTTGCATTTAAAAAGACCCTGATGTACCCCCACAGTGGAAACCCACAATAGGTGATCCCATTTTGAAAACTACACCACCCAAGGGGTTTAGTGAGGTCTTTGAACCAACAGGTTTCACAAAGGATAACAGGAGAATATCACCCCACAATTTGTTACCCATTTTCTCCTGAATGCAGTAACGTGGTCGTAAACTGCTGTTTGGGGATACGCCAGGGCTCAGAAGGGAAGGAGCGGCTTTTGGATTTTCTAACATGGGGTTTTGTGAAATGGTTTTTAAGAGCCATAACTTTTAAATTTTTTTGTTGACTTTGTTGTGTAAGGGCTTATTTTTTGCCGGACAAGCTGTAGCTTTTATTGGCATCATATCGGGGTACATTTGGCTTTCTGGTCGCTTTTTTAGCTAATTTTTTGGGATGTGAGGTGGGTAAAAATTGAAATTATGTCGGTGTTTCGGAGGTTTACCATGTGGTATATGTGATAATAACTTTACTCTGCAGATTGACACAATTATTGCGATACCAAATTTTTACTTTTGCATCATAAAATCCCTTTTTATTAAAGATCTACTATATTTTGCATTGACATACACAAACATCCATAACATTTTTATTCTTGTGCCAACATAGATGTCTGAGAGCTTTTTTTTATGACTTGATATTATGTTTTTTGGGAGACGAGGTAACAAAAAAGCTGTTTTGGCGTAATTATAATTTTTTTTTTTTACATCATTCACTTGATGGGGTAGATCATATAACATTTTTATAGAGCTGGTTGTTATGGGCGCGGAGAGACTAAATATGTCTATTTTTTTAGTTTTATATGCAATAAGAAAATTTTTGGGAAAAAAAAATCATGCCATTTTCTCAGAGATATTTTTATTTTATTTTTCTGGCTATGGTCTTAAGTGAGGGCTCGTTTTTTTGCAGGAGGAGGTGACATTTTCATTGGTACCATTTGCGGTACATATGTCTTTTTTTTTGGGAGGTGACAAAAAAAATTGCTGGTTTGGCATCATTTTTTTTTTTTTTTTTTTTTTACACCGTTCACCGGATGGGGTAGATAATGTGATATTTTTATAAAGCCGGTCGTTATGGACACAGCAATGTATGTCTATTTATTTTCTATTTCAAACAATTTTTAAATGATTTAATTGGGGAAACAGGCACTTTTTTACATGTAAATTATTTTTTATTTTTTATAAAATGCTTTTTTATTTTACACTTTGTGTCCCCCCATAAGGTCATACAAGACCTCCGGGGGACATTTAAAAAAGAATTTCCCCATTGGCTTTCTTTGTAGCTGGGGCTGACAGTTACAGGGGGGAGCACTCCTCAGAGGCTGTACGACAGTCCCGACAGTCATCCGGAACAGGAAGCAGCATAGCTCTTCCTGATCTGTATATACAACGCTCATACAGTGATCCAGAAGGCAGGGACACAGAGGAATGGTCTCTGCCTTCTCTATGAAGAGACCTGCCGTCAGACAGCGGCCCCCCCACTAAGCAGCTGCACGATGAGCTGCAGTCTCAGAGATAATCCCGACCCCCAGGACGTTTATAGCCTATGGGCAGTCAGGAAGTGGTTAAAGAACCCCGTCTTTGATGATGATGAAACTCTTCCCTCTAGAAGGTAGATGTGCAGGACGTCCTCTTGTCCAAAATACAGGTCTGGGTATAAAAAGATAGTCAGGCCTCATGTATACAACCATGTTTGGTATTCATGTCCGATCCGCATTTAATGCAGACTGCACACGGTCCGTGTGTTATTTCTAAGGGACTGCAAAAAATACAAAAAAACTCCAGACATCACAAAGTAATCATCCGTGTCCGTGTGCCGTCGGCATCCACAGAATATAGAACACGCGGTTACTGTGGACAAACAAATATCTACTAATGGGGGCGAGAAAAATGTGGATTGCACACGGAAGGTGTCCGAACTTAGCGGATCCGTGAGCCTGAGACCTCAGAGAGGACTCTGTACTGACCCTTCGTGTACCCTGTAAAAGGGAGGCGGTCACTGGCGACATCCCTGTGTGACCCGGGCAGCGCCAAATCGGATTTCCTCACCTGATTACAAAGCTGCTCTTTGCTTGTAGTTTCTCTGATAAGAAATGGTTTGTCTTTTTTCAACCGTATTAACCGACCCTGTGGTACCCCACTGGTAACTGTGACCATTCCAGTATGGACCCTGTGGTACCCCACTGGTAACTGTGACCATTCCAGTACAGACCCTGTGGTACCCCACTGGTAACTGTGACCATTCCAGTACAGACCCTGTGGTACCCCACTGGTAACTGTGACCATCCAATACAGACCCTGTGGTACCCCACTGGTAACTGTGACCATTCCAGTATGGACCCTGTGGTACCCCACTGGTAACTGTGACCATTCCAGTACAGACCCTGTGGTACCCCACTGGTAACTGTGACCCTTCCAATACTGACCCTGTGGTACCCCACTGGTAACTGTGACCATCCAATACTGACCCTGTGGTACCCCACTGGTAACTGTGACCCTTCCAATACTGACCCTGTGGTACCCCACTGGTAACTGTGACCATCCAATACAGACCCTGTGGTACCCCACTGGTAACTGTGACCATCCAATACAGACCCTGTGGTACCCCACTGGTAACTGTGACCCTTCCAATACTGACCCTGTGGTACCCCACTGGTAACTGTGACCATCCAATACAGACCCTGTGGTACCCCACTGGTAACTGTGACCCTTCCAATACTGACCCTGTGGTACCCCACTGGTAACTGTGACCATCCAATACGGACGCTGTGGTACCCCACTGGTAACTGTGACCGTTCCAATACTGACCCTGTGGTACCCCACTGGTAACTGTGACCCTTCCGATACTGACCCTGTGGTACCCCACTGGTAACTGTGACCATCCAATACAGACCCTGTGGTACCCCACTGGTAACTGTGACCCTTCCAATACTGACCCTGTGGTACCCCACTGGTAACTGTGACCATTCCAGTATGGACCCTGTGGTACCCCACTGGTAACTGTGACCCTTCCAATACAGACCCTGTGGTACCCAACTGGTAACTGTGACCCTTCCAATACAGACCCTGTGGTACCCCACTGGTAACTGTGACCCTTCCAATACAGACCCTGTGGTACCCCACTGGTAACTGTGACCATCCAATACTGACTCTGTGGTACCCCACTGGTAACTGTGACCATCCAATACTGACCCTGTGGTACCCCACTGGTAACTGTGACCCTTCCAATACTGACCCTGTGGTACCCCAATGGTAACTGTGACCATCCAATACTGACTCTGTGGTACCCCACTGGTAACTGTGACCGTTCCAATACGGACCCTGTGGTACCCCACTGGTAACTGTGACCGTTCCGATACTGACCCTGTGGTACCCCACTGGTAACTGTGACCCTTCCGATACTGACCCTGTGGTACCCCACTGGTAACTGTGACCATCCAATACAGACCCTGTGGTACCCCACTGGTAACTGTGACCCTTCCAATACTGACCCTGTGGTACCCCACTGGTAACTGTGACCATTCCAATACAGACCCTGTGGTACGCCACTGGTAACTGTGACCATCCAATACTGACCCTGTGGTACCCCACTGGTAACTGTGACCATTCCAGTATGGACCCTGTGGTACCCCACTGGTAACTGTGACCATTCCAGTCCTGACCCTGTGGTACCCCACTGGTAACTGTGACCCTTCCAATACTGACCCTGTGGTACCCCACTGGTAACTGTGACCATTCCAGTATGGACCCTGTGGTACCCCACTGGTAACTGTGACCATTCCAGTCCTGACCCTGTGGTACCCCACTGGTAACTGTGACCCTTCTAATACTGACCCTGTGGTACCCCACTGGTAACTGTGACCCAATGTGAGGCTGTACCGTTAACCACCCCCTATTTTCTTCAGTCCAGGCATTTTTATTTTATTTCTCAACTTTTGGGGCATTACCCTGGTCCAGTCTGGTACTTACCTCCTCACCACTGACCTAGATGTAGAGATTGCAGAACATCGCTCTGTCCTCTGTATCTCCTGATACATAGTGATATATCCTGCAGATTATTACACCACTGACCTCTCGAGACTTGCAGAACATCACTCTTCCCTCTCTACCTCCTGACAGATACATGGTGATCGATCCTGCAGATTATTACACCGCGGACCTCTCTGGAGACCGCTCTGTCCTCCCTACCTCCTGACAGATATATGGTGATATATCCTCCAGCAGGGGCGTCGTTAGGTCCGGATGTTTTGTCCAGTGCCCCGAATGTTATGCTAGCCTGGTACGCAGTCCCATCCTGCGGTGTGTGATTCCGCGAGACCCGCCGCGGGAGGTCACGCGCCGCAGGACGGGATTCCGCACCAAAGTGACTGAACTCATGCCCGCGCAGCGGATCAGCGGAACAAGTACAAGGGGGGTTGGGGGATGATCTGTGGGGTTTCACTCCCATCAATATTAAAGGGCACAACGATTTCTGCAGTGGTGAGGAAATGAAACATGACATTGTATTATATAATGACTGCCGTCTGCAGTACTGCGCTTCATTTGCGTAAACCAGAACACCCCTTTAAGCATGCCTTTAATGTGCAATTTCAACACAGTGGGCTTGTGCCCTGGATGTTTTCAGACCCTAGCAACGCCCCTGTCCCCCAGATTATTACACAACGGACCTCTCTGAAGATCTGCAGAACATTGCCCTTTCCTGTCTACCTCCTGATAGGATATAATGCAGCAGATTATCACACTACTGGCCTCCCTATAGGTCTGCAGAACATTGTGCCGGGGTCTGCCATGTGTTTGTCAGCTGCTTTGTCACCTACCTCCACACTGGGGAGCTGGTCCTCCGCTCTACGTCTCTTCGACTGCAGGACAGTTTGCTCCCAGTAATGCGCTGGGCTGTGCAGAGGGAGGAGGCTCCTCGTCATTACTAATCCATCACACTTGCCGGTCTTACACAATTCCACTTTTATTTCCATAGATTACAGAATTAGGGGCACCTTGCTCTGATTCTGAACAGTCGTGACAGTCGCCATGCCGCCGTAGAGCCCAGGAGCATGGTCTGATCACTAAACCCCTGCCAATGAAAGGAAATCATTGTAAATTAATTCCAGATCACATAGATGGAAAACTCTGGAATCAGCAAAATAATGCCACATATCAATCATCCTGAACCCTGTGCACCGCGGCCGTCACTAATCATCCTGAACCCTGTGCACCGCGGCCGTCACTAATCATCCTGAACCCTGTGCACCGCGGCCGTCACTAATCATCCTGAACCCTGTGCACCGCGGCCGTCACTAATCATCCTGAACCCTGGCACCACGGCCGTCACTAATCATCCTGAACCCTGTGCACCGCGGCCGTCACTAATCATCCTGAACCCTGGGCACCGCGGCCGTCACTAATCATCCTGAATCCTGTGCACCGCGGCCGTCACTAATCATCCTGAACCCTGTGCACCGCGGCCGTCACTAATCGTCCTGAACCCTGTGCACCGCGGCCGTCACTAATCGTCCTGAACCCTGTGCACCGCGGCCGTCACTAATCATCCTGAACCCTGTGCACCGTGGCCGTCACTAATCATCCTGAATCCTGTGCACCGCGGCCGTCACTAATCATCCTGAACCCTGTGCACCGCGGCCGTCACTAATCATCCTGAACCCTGTGCACCGCGGCCGTCACTAATCATCCTGAACCCTGTGCACCGCGGCCGTCACTAATCATCCTGAATCCCTGGGCACCGCGGCCGTCACTAATCATCCTGAACCCTGTGCACCGCGGCCGTCACTAATCATCCTGAACCCTGTGCACCGCGGCCACCACTAATCATCCTGAACCCTGTGCACCGCGGCCGTCACTAATCATCCTGAACCCTGTGCACCGCGGCCGTCACTAATCATCCTGAATCCATGTGCACCGCGGCCGTCACTAATCATCCTGAATCCTGTGCACCGCGGCCGTCACTAATCATCCTGAATCCTGTGCACCGCGGCCGTCACTAATCATCCTGAACCCTGTGCACCGCGGCAGTCACTAATCATCCTGAACCCTGTGCACCGCGGCCGTCACTAATCATCCTGAACCCTGGGCACCGCGGCCGTCACTAATCATCCTGAACCCTGTGCACCGCGGCCGCCACTAATCATCCTGAACCCTGTGCACCGCGGCCGTCACTAATCATCCTGAACCCTGTGCACCGCGGCCGTCACTAATCATCCTGAACCCTGTGCACCGCGGGCCGTCACTAATCATCCTGAACCCTGTGCACCGCGGCCGTCACTAATCATCCTGAACCCTGTGCACCGCGGCCGTCACTAATCATCCTGAACCCTGTGCACCGCGGCCGTCACTAATCATCCTGAACCCTGTGCACCGCTGCCGCACTAATCATCCTGAACCCTGTGCACCGCGGCCGTCACTAATCATCCTGAACCCTGTGCACCGGGCCTATCCTGAACCCTGTGCACCGCGGCCGTCACTAATCATCCTGAACCCTGTGCACCGCGGCCGTCACTAATCATCCTGAACCCTGGGCACCGCGGCCGTCACTAATCGTCCTGAACCCTGTGCACCGCGGCCGTCACTAATCAGTCCTGAACCCTGTGCACCGCGGCCGTCACTAATCATCCTGAACCCTGTGCACCGCGGCCGTCACTAATCATCCTGAACCCTGTGCACCGCGGCCGTCACTAATCATCCTGAACCCTGTGCACCGCGGCCGTCACTAATCATCCTGAACCCTGTGCACCGCGGCCGTCACTAATCATCCTGAACCCTGTGCACCGCGGCCGTCACTAATCATCCTGAACCCTGTGCACCGCGGCCGTCACTAATCATCCTGAACCCTGTGCACCGCGGCCGTCACTAATCATCCTGAACCCTGTGCACCGCGGCCGTCACTAATCATCCTGAACCCTGTGCACCGCGGCGTCACTAATCATCCTGAACCCTGTGCACCGCGGCCGTCACTAATCATCCTGAACCCTGTGCACCGCGGCCGTCACTATCATCCTGAACCCTGTGCACCGCGGCCGTCACTAATCATCCTGAACCCTGTGCACCGCGGCCGTCACTAATCATCCTGAACCCTGTGCACCGCGGCCGTCACTAATCATCCTGAACCCTGTGCACCGCGGCCGTCACTAATCATCCTGAACCCTGGGCACCGCGGCCGTCACTAATCATCCTGAACCCTGTGCACCGCGGCCGTCCACTAATCATCCTGAACCCTGGGCACCGCGGCCGTCACTAATCATCCTGAACCCTGTGCACCGCGGCCGTCACTAATCATCCTGAACCCTGTGCACCGCGGCCGTCACTAATCATCCTGAACCCTGTGCACCGCGGCCGTCACTAATCATCCTGAACCCTGGGCACCGCGGCCGTCACTAATCATCCTGAACCCTGTGCACCGCGGCCGTCACTAATCATCCTGAACCCTGTGCACCGCGGCCGTCACTAATCCATCCTGAACCCTGGGCACCGCGGCCGTCACTAATCATCCTGAACCCTGGGCACCGCGGCCGTCACTAATCATCCTGAACCCTGGGCACCGCGGCCGTCACTAATCATCCTGAATCCTGGGCACCGCGGCAGTCACTAATCATCCTGACTCCTGTGCACCGCGGCAGTCACTAATCATCCTGAACCCTGGGCACCGCGGCCGTCACTAATCATCCTGAACCCTGTGCACCGCGGCCGTCACTAATCATCCTGAACCCTGTGCACCGCGGCCGTCACTAATCATCCTGAACCCTGTGCACCGTGGCCGTCACTAATCATCCTGAACCCTGTGCACCGTGGCCGTCACTAATCATCCTGAACCCTGTGCACCGTGGCCGTCACTAATCATGCCTGAACCCTGTGCACCGCGGCCGTCACTAATCATCCTGAACCCTGGGCACCGCGGCCATTACTAATCATCCTGAACCCTGGGCACCGCGGCCATTACTAATCATCCTGAACCCTGGGCACCGCGGCCGTCACTAATCATCCTGAACCCTGGGCACCGCGGCCGTCACTAATCATCCTGAACCCTGGGCACCGCGGCCGTCACTAATCATCCTGAACCCTGTGCACCGCGGCCGTCACTAATCATCCTGAACCCTGGGCACCTGCGGCCGTCACTAATCATCCTGAACCCTGGGCACCGCGGCCGTCACTAATCATCCTGAACCCTGTGCACCGCGGCCGTCACTAATCATCCTGAACCCTGGGCACCGCGGCCGTCACTAATCATCCTGAACCCTGTGCACGCGGCCGTCACTAATCATCCTGAACCCTGTGCGCCGTGGCCGTCACTAATCATCCTGAACCCTGGGCACCGCGGCCGTCACTAATCATCCTGAACCCTGGGCACCGCGGCCGTCACTAATCATCCTGAACCCTGGGCACCGCGGCCGTCACTAATCATCCTGAACCCTGTGCACCGCGGCCGTCACTAATCATCCTGAACCCTGTGCACCGCGGCCGTCACTAATCATCCTGAACCCTGGGCACAGCGGCCGTCACTAATCATCCTGAACCCTGTGCACCGCGGCCGTCACTAATCATCCTGAACCCTGTGCACCGCGGCCGTCACTAATCATCCTGAACCCTGGGCACCGCGGCCATTACTAATCATCCTGAACCCTGGGCACCGCAGCCATCACCAATCATCCTGAACCCTGGGCACCGCGGCCGTCACTAATCATCCTGAACCCTGTGCACCGCGGCCGTCACTAATCATCCTGAATCCTGTGCACCGCGGCCGTCACTAATCATCCTGAATCCTGTGCACCGCGGCCGTCACTAATCATCCTGAACCCTGGGCACCGCGGCCGTCACTAATCATCCTGAACCCTGGGCACCGCGGCAGTCACTAATCATCCTGAATCCTGTGCACCGCGGCAGTCACTAATCATCCTGAACCCTGGGCACCGCGGCCGTCACTAATCATCCTGAATCCTGTGCACCGCGGCCGTCACTAATCATCCTGAATCCTGTGCACCGCGGCCGTCACTAATCATCCTGAACCCTGGGCACCGCGGCCGTCACTAATCATCCTGAACCCTGTGCACCGCGGCCGTCACTAATCATCCTGAACCCTGGGCACCGCGGCCGTCACTAATCATCCTGAACCCTGGGCACCGCGGCCGTCACTAATCATCCTGAATCCTGGGCACCGCGGCAGTCACTAATCATCCTGAATCCTGTGCACCGCGGCAGTCACTAATCATCCTGAACCCTGGGCACCGCGGCCGTCACTAATCATCCTGAATCCTGTGCACCGCGGCCGTCACTAATCATCCTGAACCCTGGGCACCGCGGCCGTCACTAATCATCCTGAACCCTGGGCACCGCGGCCGTCACTAATCATCCTGAACCCTGTGCACCGCGGCCGTCACTAATCATCCTGAATCCTGTGCACCGCGGCCGTCACTAATCATCCTGAACCCTGGGCACCGCGGACGTCACTAATCATCCTGAACCTTTCATTTGTAGAGTGTGCAAAGCAGTAATCAAAGCAAAAGGTGGCTACTTTGAAGAACCTAGAATATGACATATTTTCAGTTGTTTCACACTTGTTTGTTATGTGTATAATTCCACATGTGATAATTCATAGTTTTGATGCCTTCAGTGTGAATCTACAATTGTCATAGTCATGAAAATAAAGAAAACTCTTTGAATGAGAAGGTGCGTCCAAACTTTTGGTCTGTACTGTATATATATATATATATTGCAAGAAAAACTTGGGAATTCATTTTTCCTTCGATGATAGTAATCCGTCCAGGCCCTGACGTAGCAGAGCAGCCCCAAACCATGATGCCCCCACCACCATACCTCACAGTTGGGATGAGGTTTTGAGGTTGGTGTGCTGTGCCTCTTTTCCTCCACACATAGTGTTGTGTGTTTCTTCCAAACAACTCCACTTTGGTGTCATCTGTCCACAGAATATTTTGCCAGTTCTGCTGTGGAACATCCAGGGGCTCTTGTGCAAACTGTAAACATGCAGCAATGTTTTTTTTGGACAGCAGTGGCTTCCTCTATAGCAAGCATGTCAAACTCAAAGGCTAACATGGGCCAAAAAAACTAAATTTAAGTTTATGTGGGCCGCATCAAAAAAAAAAAAAAATTTTTTACAATATAATGTAGACGGATCCGCTCTGAACGCAAGTGTGAAAGTAGCCTTAGGGCGAGAACCTGGGATCTTTCATCCCTTGTCCTATTCAGCTCTATCAGGGTGAATAGGACTTCACACTGTCCCTGCTGCTCTGTGCCTTGTGCACACAGCATCAGGGATGTTACCATGGCAACCAGGGCTTCTGTAGCGTCCTGGCTGCCATGGTAACTGATCGGAGCCCCAGGCTTACATCAGAAGCTGCCACTGCACCACCAATGAGGGGGAGGGGAGAGGTCCCTGTGGCCACTGCCACCAATGATTTTAATACTGGGGGGGTTGAGAGGGGCTGGCGCACTGTGCCACCAATGATTTTAATGGGATGGGGGGTTGAGGGGGGGGGGGGGGCACACTGCACCACCAATGATAAATTACCCCTTTATACAGGAGGCTGGTACTGGCAGATCAGCAGTTAACCCCCTCAGGTGCGGCACCTAAGGGGTTAACTGCCTCTGATCGCAGCTCCCTGTCAGGGGCAGGGTGCCGGCAATGCGATTCTGCTGCCGGCACCCGCCTCCTGTATTGTTAGACTGACTTTCACTATCAGGCCACACAGAGCGGCGCCCAGCGATGTCTCAGCACTCACCATTAGTCCTGGGCGCCGCTCCGTTCGCCCGCAGTGCTCCATTACTGTCTCCTCTCCTGCTCCACATGCTGCTGATTACTGTCGGAGCGATGGGAGGAGACATCAGCTTCACTAGTGGGCGTTCCTTCTCCCTGGCTGTAGCGCTGTCCAATCGCAGCGCAGGGAGAAGGAACGCCCACTAGTGAAGCTGATGTCTCCTCCCATCGCTCCGATAGTAAGCAGCAGCATGTGGAGCAGGAGAGGAGACAGTAATGGGGCACTGCGGGCGAACGGAGCGGCGCCCAGGACTAATGGTGAGTGCTGGGACATCGCTGGGCGCCGCTCTGTGTGGGAAATGGGAATAGTCCTATCATTGGTGGCTCAGTGCGCCCGCCCCTCTCTCCTCATTGGTGGCGCAGTGCGCCCGCCCCTCCTCTCCCCCCCCTCTCTTCTCATTGGTGGCAGCGTCAGCAGCACAGGGGGAGGCGGGACAGCTTCCTTCTCTCTGTGCTGCTGAGAGAACATGAGCGCGCCGATAGCAGCGCGCTCATGTTCAGAGATACTAGACTGCCGGGCCGCAAAGATATTCATTGCGGGCCGCATGTTTGACACCCATGCTCTATGGTATCCTCCCATGAAATCCATTCTTGTTTAGTGTTTTACGTATCGTAGATTCGTTAACAGGGATGTTAGCATATGCCAGAGACTTTTGTAAGTCTTTAGCTGACACTCTAGGATTCTTCTTCACCTCATTGAGCAGTCTGTGCTGTGCTCTTGCAGTCATCTTTACAGGACGGCCACTCCTAGGGAGAGTAGCAGCAGTGCTGAACTTTCTCCATTTATAGACAGTTTGTCTTACCGTGGACTGATGAACAGCAAGGCTTTTGGAGATACTTTTATAACCCTTTCCAGCTTTATGCAAGTCAACAATTCTTAATCGTAGGTCTTCTGAGAGCTCTTTTGTGCGAGGCATCATTCACATCAGGCAATGCTTCTTGTGAAAAGCAAACCCAGAACTGGTGTGTTTTTTATAGGGCAGGGCAGCTGTAACCAACACCTCCAATCTCATCTCATTGATTGGACTTCAGTTGGCTGACACCTCACTCCAATTAGCTCTTGGAGCTGTCATTAGTCTAAAGATGTGGTATTTTACTAACAATCAATTAACCATTGGTGTAGCAGAGGAGGCACGAATACCTCTTTGAGAAAACAAGGCTCATTCATATTATTATTAGTCCCATAATTTAACGTGAGAAACATTCAAATGGCGTCTAAAAGTCTGTCCCTAATTGGTAAGAAGTGTCAAAATTAATCAGTTAGCTTTGATTTAAACTTTCAGATGTCAGGTGTGTGTAGTGAAGATGAAGTCAGACTTGCATAGTTAACTCTTTAGGGTATGATGCTTGTGACTTATACAACAGTGCCAGCTTGGTATGAATAGGTAACACTACACCAGTAGCAAAAGTGCATTCTGGGTAGTGTTATGACGTCACATTCATTATCAATGTACACACCTATCCGACAATGATTGGAAAGTTCCAAACTAGGAAGGTGTGTTCATCGGATACGTTTTTGGTAATAAGCCAGATACACGGATTAGGAGGAAACCAAGGAACCAAACAACCAGGAGATCAGAAAACCAAAGGGCTAGACACCTACAGAGGTTAGAAGACAGGCTTAGACACACAAGGACAAGTTGGGCTCTCTAGAGGGGTCTATCAAGATAAAAGCCATGGTGAGATATGCGATGATGGATCACCCAGCTTTCCTAGGAGCAGAAGTGAGATTCCTACTAGGACTTGGTAAGAGACACAAAGAATGATATTTCATTTTATTAAGACTAACTGGATAATGTGGGTGAAATGATACCATCTAGATTGGCGAATAAATAAATAATTGATTATCTTCATATTGAGATGTAGTCTTAGGATATTGTGAGGCTTCATTCTACCTGCAGAAGAATCAAGACTCATAATTTATCAAAGCATTAATTGATGATATATATATTGATAATAATATTCTTCGCCAAGCTAAGTGATAGATTCCAACAGAAAAAGACGTTGTCTACAACTCCTTAGATCATGATTTCAAGAATTTATGCCAAATTTTATTTTTTCATGGTTAATTATTTTATGACCATAATTAATAATTCTTAATTGAATTATTACCGCCCAACATTGAATATTTACAACTAAAGCACTTCCACTCATCCATGTGTAAATCCCACACATTGACTCACAACATTTGGGCAGAGGTGCATCCCCCCATATAAACCATATAATCTGCTGATACATCAACGCTCCTCGTGCCCTTCTCCATTCTGTCAGGCCTGGGAACGGGACTTGGGTATTCCTTTCACCCCTGTCCAATGGAATAGAAGTTTTCTTCTATCTCACAAAGCACCGATCTCTACTAAAGCCCAAGAAACGAGTTACAAAATGATATCCAGATGGTACAGGGTACCGGTGTTGCTCCATAAATGGTTCCCCGCAGTGTCAGATCGCTGCTGGAGATGTCACGATGATCCACATCTGGTGGCATTGTACTATTCTACAGTCCCTTTTGGAACCTTGTACACAGGGTTATCAGAGAAGTAACGGGCATCCCCATCCAAAATTCCCCGGAAGCTCTTCCATTGTTTATACTTGACCTGAATATCCCTGCCTACAAAAACTCCCTTTTGTAATATATGGTCCAGGCAGCAAAAACAATAATACCACATTATTGGAAATCCATTTCTCCCCCATCACCGGAGCAGTGGTTTGAGGGGATTGCCCTATACCGGAGAGGTATAGAGGACCTTATTAGTGTGACGACTAGTGTTGAGCGAACTTGTGTTTTAAGTTCGGCGTCTAAAGTTCAGGTTATGGTCCGTGGTAGCGGAATCCATAACGCGATTCTTCGATAACCCGAACTTTAGACGCCGAACTTAAAACAAACACTACTCGTGACGCGTTCCGTTCCTCAGAAACTTTTCGGAACATACAACTGTCAATTCCGCATATCTAGACATTGTCGCCTTCCTAGCCTCCCCCCCATCTTATGTCCTCTCTTGTGTCTTCTCCTAAACTGTTGTTTCTGTATTGATTTAATGTTTGTTTCCACGCTATTATTCGGATTACTATGTCGAGCACTAAATGTTTTGCGTGCTCCCTCCTAATGCACGTGTGCTTATTTGTACCAAATGACACAGAAAAGAAAATGCTATGTTAAAAACATCAATAAAACATTAAATGAGAAATCGATTAAAATTTTAAATCTGCTAAAAAAAAAAAAAAAGTGAAATTTTGAAATTTCATTCCCATTTTTGTTTAATTCTCGTGGGGCACCTAAAGGGTTAATAAAGTTTGTAAAATCAGGTTTGAATAGCTTGAGGGGTGTACTCTCTAAAATGGGGTGGTTTCTAATATGTAAGCCCCTGAAAGTGACTTCATAACTGAACTGGTCCAAAAAAAAAAAATTCGGGTTTCAAAATGTTCTTATTTTTGGAGGTATTACTATCTATTATAAAAGTAGAGAAATTGAAATTTGCTAATTTTGGGTAAATTTGGTATTTTTTTTATAAATAAAAATTATTATTATTTTTACTAAATTTTACCACGGTCATGAAGTACAATATGTGATGAGAAAACAATCTCAGAATGGCCTGGATAAGTAAAAGCGTTTTAAAGTTACCACCACATAAAGCGACACTGGTCAGATTTGCTAAAAAATTACCTGGTCCTTAAAGAGGACCTTTCATCAGTTTTCACATAGGCTAATTATGGTATTACCTTGTAGGGCGGCCCCCACTGATTCCATGGGTGTTTTTTTTTTAACCCGCCCACCGTTCATCCGCTGTGGTCCCCCAATATTTTGTCGAGCTGTAACTTCGCAACGGGACAGAGACGCAGTCTTCTGCTGTGGGCGTCTCCTCCCCGCTCTGATTGGATCACGCTCACAGCCAGGGAGAAGGACACGCCCACAGCAGAAGACTGCGTCTCCGTCCTGAAGTTACAGCTCGCCAAAATATTGGGGGACCACAGCGGATGAACGGTGGGGGAGGGGGGGGGGGGTTTGAAAAAAAAACACCCATGGAATCAGTGGGGGCCGCCCTACAAGGTAATACTATAATTAGCTTATGTCAAAACTGATGAAAGGTCCTCTTTAAGGTGAAAAATGGCAGGGTCCTTAAGGGGTTAGACCAGACATAGAGATATGCGGCCGCTCAGAGACTCGGCAGGCAGGGAGATATGCGGCCGCTCAGAGACTCGGCAGGCAGGGAGATATGCGGCCGCTCAGAGACTCGGCAGGCAGGGAGATATGCGGCCGCTCAGAGACTCGGCAGGCAGGGAGATATGCGGCCGCTCAGAGACTCGGCAGGCAGGGAGATATGCGGCCGCTCAGAGACTCGGCAGGCAGGGAGATATGCGGCCGCTCAGAGACTCGGCAGGCAGGGAGATATGCGGCCGCTCAGAGACTCGGCAGGCAGGGAGATATGCGGCCGCTCAGAGACTCGGCAGGCAGGGAGATATGCGGCCGCTCAGAGACTCGGCAGGCAGGGAGATATGCGGCCGCTCAGAGACTCGGCAGGCAGGGAGATATGCGGCCGCTCAGAGACTCGGCAGGCAGGGAGATATGCGGCCGCTCAGAGACTCGGCAGGCAGGGAGATATGCGGCCGCTCAGAGACTCGGCAGGCAGGGAGATATGCGGCCGCTCAGAGACTCGGCAGGCAGGGAGATATGCGGCCGCTCAGAGACTCGGCAGGCAGGGAGATATGCGGCCGCTCAGAGACTCGGCAGGCAGGGAGATATGCGGCCGCTCAGAGACTCGGCAGGCAGGGAGATATGCGGCCGCTCAGAGACTCAGCAGGCAGGGAGATATGCGGCCGCTCAGAGACTCAGCAGGCAGGGAGATATGCGGCCGCTCAGAGACTCGGCAGGCAGGGAGATATGCGGCCGCTCAGAGACTCAGCAGGCAGGGAGATATGCGGCCGCTCAGAGACTCGGCAGGCAGGGAGATATGCGGCCGCTCAGAGACTCAGCAGGCAGGGAGATATGCGGCCGCTCAGAGACTCAGCATGCAGGGAGACATGCGGCCGCTCAGAGACGTAATTATGGCGTATAAAATCTTGCAATAAAGGAAAAGACTTGTGTGTGAACTGGCACCTTATATAGCAATTCAGTGCGCAGTAAACTACAGCACCTGGCAGATATATGCCAAGTGAGAGGATACAGTGGACTATTTATCCGTTATATGCTATAAGAATAAAGCCATAAGGGTCGTCATCACGGATATCACATGCATGAGCTCCGCGTGTTATCTTTAAAAGGGACTGTGACAGTATTATATAATTCTAGCAGTTTTGTGTGTTAGGATTGCTATAGTATTGTTGAGATGTATTTGTGATATATATTCTTAAACGGTTATTAAATGTCCTTATGATACTGTGAGCCAGCCATATATAAGGGTGCTTGAAGGTGGAGGGCCGGCTGAGCTCCAGCTGTAAGGTTGTCTGGTGAGCGAATATATATATATATATATATATATATATATATATATATAAAAAATAAAAAAGATGGGCAGCACTCCAAATAGTAAAAATGAAAAAAAAATCTTTATTTACTGAAACGTCGCATCTCCCACTGGGGTAAATAAAGATTTTTTCATTTTTACTATTTGGAGTGCTGCCCATCTTTTTTATTTTGTATTTTTGGATTGGCCTTAATCCGTATTGGGCTGCTGCACCCACCAGCTTGCATCTGGGACGGTGCTGCCATTGTCTTTTCATATATATATATTATTTCCAGGACCCTCTTCAGAGATCTTCTTGGTTAGCAGCTCCCAGGGGCGGACTGGAAACTTAAAGTGGCCATAGAAAAAAAATGAAATAAACAGAAAGTGGCCCCATTTTGTAGTCAGGTCCAAATTGATGGAAGGCAGGACCAGCAATACCATATTGTGGCACGTTATACCGCCCCAACAGAGACAAATACCACATCCAACACAAAATACAGTACAGACCAAAAGTTTGAACACACCTTCTCATTCAAATGCAGCGGCATGCTATTCCATCCGGTTTGCGTTTAGTTGGACTATCATTTATTTTTCAACAGGACAGTGACCCCAAACACCTCCAGGCTGTGTAAGGGCTATTTGACCATGAAGGAGAGTGATGGGGTGCTGCGTCAGATGACCTGGCCTCCACAGTCACCGGACCTGAACCCAATCGAGATGGTTTGGGGTGAGCTGGACCGCATAGTGAAGGCAAAAGGGCCAAGAAGTGCTAAGCATCTCTGGGAACTCCTTCAAGACTGTTGGAAGACCATTTCAGGTGACTACCTCTTGGAGCTCATCAAGAGAATGCCAAGAGTGTGCAAAGCAGTAATCAAAGCAAAAGGTGGCTACTGTGAAGAACCTAGAATATGACAGATTTTCAGCTGGTTCACACTTTTCTGTTATGTATATAATTCCACATGTGATAATTCATAGTTTTGATGCCTTCAGTGCGAATCTACAATTTTCAGTCATGAAAATAAAGAAAACTCTTTGAATGAGAAGGTGTGTCCAAACTTCTGGTCTGTACTGTACATCCCCAAAAACTTCCACTGGCCGGCTGCGAGAAGGGCCCAGGTGGTCTATGGCCAATCCGCCTACGCTAGCTCCACCTTTCCCTTTCTCTAGTTGTCAAACACAATGGGGCAGATGAATCACACCATAGTGACTGACAACCACACTCCTAGTAAAGGGGTTTGACTAGTCACTTCCCAGATCGCCTACATGAGAACGTACCTGCCCCTGTATTTGGTAACTAGTTGCTTCACCTTTAGTAGGAAAAATGGAGCCCAGCCTAAGTGCAGTTAATCCGTCTCTGCTGCGCTCAGGACTGTGACTATAAAGGGGTTTTCTAATACTTATCTCCTACATTGAGTCTGATTGTGGCTGGTCTGACCACCTCCTACAGGGAGGATAAAAGTGGTGGACATGTGTGAGCAATGCTCCATTGATTTCTATGGCGTGGCTCCATCTCCGCCGGTCCCACAGAAGTGAATGGAGTGGTGCTCAAAGGAAAGTGATGGCATATATGTGACCATGTGCACGCTGAAAATAGGCAGCCACGAGACACCATACCAAACGCGTGGCTCTCAGATGCGGCTACCATAATGTATTGGGCTGACCTCCGCTGATCCACAGAATATGGACAGACATAAGAAGCCACACGAGACACATCATTTCCATTACATTTATGTCTGACACAAATCCCTTCCTCTCACAGGCTTCATTTTGTCCTCTGGGCCTCTTTCCTTTCTTTCTTTAGATGAACGTTTTCATGGGATTTTAGCTTTGTGGACTCATTGAAAGCTTTTCCACACTTGCTACAGACATACGGTTTTTGTCCCATGTGCAGGCGCTCATGTCTGCGCAGGTTGCAGCTTTGTGTAAACCTCTGGCCGCACTCCTGACATTTGAAGGGTTTCTCGCCATTGTGGATTCTCTGATGACAAGCCAAGGACGAGCGGTCTCTGAATCGCTTCCCGCACACGCGGCATTCATACGGCTTCTCACCACTGTGGATGCGCTGGTGGGACACCAGGGTCGAGTGCTGACTAAAGCTTTTGTCGCACTCTTGGCAGCTGAATGGTTTCTCCCCTGTGTGGATTCTCTGGTGTATAACAAGTGTGGTGTTGTCTGCAAAACACTTGCCGCAATCAGAGCAACGACATGGCTTTGCTTCTTTATGGCTCCTAAGATGCTCTGCAAATAATGCCTTCCTGAAGAACAGGTTCCCGCACTCCATGCACCGATACGGTTTGTTGACTGTGTGCGTCTTCTGATGTAAGAGCAGCAGCGATTGCTGCACAAAGCGCTTCCCGCAGAGAGCACAGAAAAAGAGTTTCTCTTCGACGTGGCTCTTCTGATGAAGGTCCAGCAGCGCGCGCTGCAGAAAGCGCTTTCCACACTCGGTGCAGGAATAGGCTTCCTTTCCAGATGAGAGCCTTCTGCCGTGGATCATCTTCTTGCATTCGGTACATGTCTTACTCTTGCCGGTACCACATGAACGCACGCTCCATCGTGACACTTCCGCTCCGTGGCGACGTCTGCTTTTGATAACCACTACAGAGAATTTTTTTCGGCATTTGTTGCACTCTTGAAACCTTCTTGAAACCTTTTGAAATAAAGCTCCACCTTTCCGGTTTGGAGATTTTTTGGCCAGCTTGCAGTTACGAGCCCGCTTACTCCTGGACACACGTGAGGTCTTGCATTTATTGCTATTTGCACAATGCTGATCTGTGCCAGGCAGTGACCTGATCATACTGTACACAGCAGGCATCGTGGCTCCTCCGCACACCTCCGAGCCTGGCTCGTCACTGCTTCGACATTTATTATATCCCCCAAAAGCGCAGACCGCCTCTGGATGCTGATCTGCAGACCCGTCAGAGACACCATTTGTACCACCAGCCCCACTGCTGACAGAAGCACAGGTACAAGGTCTCTTTCCAGGATAAGTGACCAATGGTTTCTTGTGGTCCCTGGTGGACACTGATTTTTTCCCACCACTTATGAGGCTTCCAGCTTTAGATTCTGTGCTTTTTCTAGACGGTCTACAAATGTTTTTGACATTCATATCAGGAGGACTACCTCGCTGCCCCAGTTTCTCCATACTTTTATCACTTGTTCTGGGATTACTATGCTGTTGGCCAATCTCCTTATCAATTTGGTGCAGTGGCGGAGCGGTGGGGACATTATTGTATGTATGGCTTTCTCTTAATATTAAGATCCCTTTTATATCACGGTGCGATGACTCTGATCCAGCCGGAGGACTATCCACTGCTTCATGGCTTCTGGCAGTTTTCTTAGGACTTTTTGATTTCTCCAGCACGACCCCCACAGACCCTCCAGTACACCCAACTCGATTCTTCTTATAAGGCAGAGAAACGCAGCTTGCCGGTGTCCGCTCCAGGCCTCTCGGATCTGCACAAAAGAGAAAATTGCTCTAAATGTTTGTATTGGAAAATCAATCAAGTGCTAAAAAAGGGACAACAAGTATAAGACGAATCAGGGCCGTGGTAATAGTGAAATCTGTGTCCGGGCATCTCCAGACAGTTAGGGTTCATTATTATTTATTTATTTAGCAAAAATAGCAATATACCTGTGCTACACATGCGTTTTACAATACAGAGGGTAAGCTTTTTACATCTGAGTGAAAATACATGAACTACTAGTCTGAAATCTGTGTCAGAGCATCTCCAGCCAGCTCAAAGCTTATTAGTGGTGCCGATACTGCATTATTTCTAAAGTCAACAGCAGTGTCTTCAGTGTGTTTATGAAAAGGGAAAGACATTTTATTGTGCGTCTTTGTCTTTAAAAGGGTTTGTGCAAGAATGAGGGGGGGGGGGGCGGAGAACAGAATGCGAGTAGTAGTAGCACCAGCTATCCGGCCAGAAGTAGTAAGCCGCAGTTCTACCTGGCTTAAGAAAGGCACGTTTTCATTGAGGAGAAAGAGGATGACACTGATGGCTGGATGGCTCAGTCCTCCTCCGTCACAGCAGGATGACATTGAGGTGCCTTGGAGCCGGGGGTCACAGCGTTCCTCCTTCTTGCAGCCCCGGAGAAGACTTTCAGTGCTGTCCTCTCTATCTTCACTGCCCCTTCCTAGTAGGGTGCGCCTTTCTTTCTCTAAGGCCCCTTTCACACGGGCGAGTTTTCCGCGCGGGTGCAATGTGCGAGTTGAACGCATTGCGGCCGCACTGAATCCTGGCCCATTCATTTCTATGGGGCTTGCACATGAGCATGCCGGCTGTGCGATCAAGTGGATTAAGGAGAGTTAAAAAAAAAATGTATTTATTTTTTTAACCCCTCCAGCGTTATTTTACTATGCATTCTGTATTAAGAATGCTATTATTTTCCCTTATAACCATGTTATAAGGGAAAATAATACAATCTACAGAACACTTAACCCAAACCTGAACTTCTGTGAAGAAGTTCGGGTACCAAACATGCCGATTTTTCTCACGCGTTTGCAAAACGCATTACAAAGTTTTGCACTCACGCGGAAAAAATTGCGCATTTTCCCGCAACGCACCCGCATCTTATCCGGGCAAAAAACATGACGCCAAGAAAACCCCACCACACCCTACGGAAGATAGTCAAGAGAGTCTCCCTGCTGACGACATGTGTAAGAGCAATCAGACTCCATGCACAGCTGTGGCAATAGTGGCACCTGTAGCTACGGTATTGGCAGTGGGGGCAAATGAAGAGCAGGGAATCTGGAGGGAGGGCAAAGAAGCCCACCATGCTATCTCACGGTCTGATAAAAGTGGCATGGAGGGCGAGAACTCTGATGATTGTGTGTTGTACAGGACCTGCGAGACGGATTTAAGTGGTGGGGCAGCAATAAAGATCAGAGGTGACACTCTCCCGTCCCCAACAGCAGCAGTGCACAGGTTTGCTTGCACTAGCCCTTTCTATCACGTGTCAATTCAAGCATTGCCATGCGGTGTTGGAGCTGATCGGCCACACTGGGAAGTGGTGGTTAAAGTACGTCAAGCAGCAAACATCCCGCGGGCTGTCACCCAGCCAACTTCCAACTGGGCAAGGTGGTCAGCGACAATGGCCTCAACATCCTGGCCTGAACCTGGGGGAAATAACACATGGCGTTTGCATGGCGCACGTCATTAACCTAGTTGTGCAACGCTTTTTGAAAATGTACACTGGCTCGCGCAAAGTGCTGGCAATGTCCAGGAGACCGTGCTCGCTTTTCAGCCACTTAGGTGACGAGGAACGCTCTGCTGGACTTGCAGCAACCGAAACCGCCTGCCGCTACAGCACTTAATCTGCGACGTGCCAACTTGCTAGAATTCAACATTGTGCCTTATGAGCAGCAGAAAGCCATTTCTGTCAGTTTTTCGAAAAGGCCACAAAGTTTGTCCGCAAGGACAACTGCAGCATGAACTACGTCATCTCCCTCATATTTATCTGAGAACAGCAAGTGGCGACAGATAAGGAAGAAGAACAGCTAACGCATCTAGCTATCCGCATCTCACAAGGAGAAACTCCCATGGAGGAGGAGGAGCTGCCACTGAAGGAGGAGCAGGAGGATGACGATAACACTGGCCAAGACACCCAAACCTTTCAGTGGGGGATGGCGTTGGATACACCCAGCTCCTCAGGCACGCAGGCCAGTGATCTGTAGATTTGCTTACACAGTGACAGGCGGGTTGTGGACATCAAGCAGTCTGATGATTACTTTATAGCCAACCTTTCAGACTCTTGGTATGAAAGCAAAATGGGGGAACGTTTCCTCCCTCCAAAAGGGAGGCCAAGTTACGTTATTACCAGGAAAGACTGTGTACGCAGCTTGACACAGCTTATGGCCAGCGGGTCTGAAAGGGAGGCCCCACCTCAAGCAGCAGCAGACAGTTCACTTTCCTCAAGAAGATGGAGAGGTGTTTTCACGTGCCGTGTGAGGCTGAGGCAAATCAGCAAGTGGAGACGTCCCACCACAACGGCAAGGAACAGGCCTAACTACACTCTGGACAGTCTCCGGGGCATGTCTTATTCCCTGACCCTGTGGACACAGCACGCTCTCTTTCTTTCTTCTTGCCCAGCCTCCAATGTCATCTTGGAGAGGGTTTTCAGTGCCGCAGCTTGCGTGTTGACATCCAAATGGACCACGTTGTCCTCCTTCAGTGTTCAAAACATCACTTTTGTCAAAATGAACCAAGCCTGGATGGGGAGGATTTTCACACTCTTCCGGCCGGATGAATAGATCTGGCCTTGCTGGCAGTGCCCCATCTTGCCACTGTTGCCGTCTGCCACTACTACTACCCATAAACAGGCGATCTACTGTTTCTGCAGCCGCTACTATTTCGGCCATGTCAGGGGCCAGCGCCGCCTCAGAGCGGCAGCGGTGTTTGGTTGCCAGGAGAACCAAGTCCCAGGTGCAGCTCTCCCAGGAAATTGATTTTATGATTCCCCCGCACAGCGCTGCCTCAGCATCCAGGGGAACCAAGATAGTGGTGCAGCCATCTCAGGGATCCGAGCCCCAATGGGCGCGTCGGGGCTTCAGAGTGTCAGCATGGTCAGCTGACAGCTCTGACGTGTAAGGCCTATTGCACACGACCGTATGGCTTTTTCAGTATTTTGAGGTCCGCAAAAAACGGATCTGCAAAAAATACGGATGACGTCCGTGTGCATTCCTGTTTTTGCGGAACGGAGCAGCTGTCCCCTGATAGAACAGTCCTATGCTTGTCCGTTATGCAGACAATAATAGGACATGTTCTATCTTTGAACGGAACAACGGAAACGGAACGCAAAAAAAATGTTTGTGTGCAAGAGGCCTAAGGAAGCCAGCTGGACCTCATTCCCAGCTCTCTATATAAGGCTGGCTCCAGTGCGTGCAGGCGTTGGTGAATTTCTTGCCCTCTGGTTCCCTCGTGGTATTTCTGAAGGCTCCGCTAGCTTGCGAATATCTGGACTGGTTTTGTGACTACGCTTTGGCCTCTGGCGATTTGGTGCTGTATTGATCTCCTGGTTCTTGACTTTTTGGTGTATTGGTTGTCTTAATCGTTTGTCTGGTTTTTTAACCTTTTACATACGACTACTCTCTGACTGTCTGTTGTACTCTTTGCGTTGTCCAGACACGTATTTCAGCATAGGGACTGCCGCCCAGTTGTGGGGTCACTGCCTAAGGTGCAAGTAGGTAGGAATAGTGAGTCTGGGAAGTTTTAGGGCTGAACTATCCCTGTTTGTGTGTGAAATTAGTACTGTTATCCTCACAGACCACGTGCTTATTATACCCTACCCTTTCCACATCCACACTGCTGCTGCTCCCAACAGGCAGAATGTTTTTAGGCTTGTTCAGAACGAGACACTTTTTCTTCTGACAGTTTTTTCCCCCATAACATTGTGTGTGTTTAAACAACATCTGCCCTCGAAAAGGGACAATTGTTGGAAGCTTTCTAAAAGGAAAATGCAAAACATGTGACTGCGCGGTGTGATATTAACGCAGCGAAACGTACGTTTCCCAATGGTTATGTATGTCAGTGTCGCTCAGACATCATTGACTACTGCTGTAATTGTGTTCAAGAGCTTGGGGGGGGGGGGAATGCAAACATTTATTCAAAAATGTATGTATATTACGTCAGCCCACCATCTCCAAACCTTTAGAGGTTAAATTTTTTAAGGATGTGATAAAGTCCTATTGTTTTTTCCAGGATAACTTGTGACCCTATAATTTGCTATTATAGCTTTCACCCACCTACGCCTCCAAGATACATTATTTAGCAGACTATCCTGTGGGTGACGCTAGGGAGGCTAGTCACCGTCATTGGCTGCCCTTCCTCCCCCCGGATGTTTTTATCCGCACACTAGGAGAAGCGGCGGTGCGGGGACCAGGAGCGGCGCAGGGAGCCGGGTAAGTATATTTAATGTGAGGGGCCTGGGTGTATGGGGGGCGTTTAATACTCTTGGATAACATAACCCCTTTAAGTGATGTTGTGGTTTGGAAAGATGTATTAACAGAGGGAGGATCAAATCACTGCCGTTACTACGCCGAAATAACGGGGGTCAGACAGAGACCCCCAGCTGTAGATACACCACCTACCTGGCAGAGAGTCTGGATGTGTGCGGAGTGGTCTGCAGGGGCGGATGCCTGAGCTCGTCACTCGGGACCTGGACCGGTGCGATGTCTCCCGATGCCTAACCACGCAGGGATCTCCTCTCCTGGAGCCGCTGCTCGAGCTCCTGAAGTAACGCGATGGAGGCTCCTGCCACCTGTAGACGCGCTTGAGCTGGTAGTCTTCTGTATCCTGGAGGAAGGTCTCCCTTACCTTCTTCTCCACTTCCTTTCGGAAATTGGTCAGATCTTTCTCCATGCCCGCTTTTAGAGACTGCCAGTCGTCGGCAGGCAGACGGGCCGATAACTGGCGCTCTATGGTGCAGACCTTCTCCCTCGTCTCCTTGATGGACTTCTGCAGGTAATCGATGGTCAGAACCATTAAGTCGAAGGAACATTTGTTCAGAATATTCTCAAATTGCTTGCAGTAGGACTCATCCTCCCTAAACAGCGTGGGCCGTAAACGTGAGCGCAGCGCGCGTGGGATCCGGTGCGTACGGCAGTACTCGCCCAACGCCGTACAATGAAGTTCCTGGGAAATCAAATTTCTGGATTCCCGTTCAAAGTCATGTGTGCGCAGCTCCACTGCAGGCGGATGAGGAAACCCGGGTGACGTCATCGGAGATCCAGTCTGCAGGTCAGAGGAGACACGGAGTCAGGAGAGCGCTCAGCCCGCAGTGCGGTATCCAGATCGCCTCACTATACCGACACAGGGCACGTACTGTCATCTGATGTGCCCCCATGTCACGTACCTACTGCTCCACCAGAACTCTATGTACATCCGTGCCCCCCCCATGTCACATACTCACTGCTCCACCAATCCAATATATACCAGCCATGCCCCCTCCATGTCACATACCTACTGCTCCACCACTCCTCTATATATCACCTGTGGCCCCAATGTCATGTACCCACTGCTCCACCAATCCTATATATACCAGCCATGCCCCCTCCATGTCACATACTCACTGCTCCAACACCTCTCTGTATCAGCCGTGCTCCCCCTGCCACGTATCCTCTGCTCCTCCACTTCTCTATGTACCAGCTATGCCCCTTCCATATCACATACCCACTTCTCCATGTACCAGCCGTGCCCCCCATACCCGCTGCTCCAATACCTCACTGTATCAGCTGTGCTCCCCACGTCATGTACCCACTGCTCCATCATCCGTTCCCCCTCCACGTCGTGTACCTGCTGCCTACTCCCTGTAAATACCTGTAGAGTTCCCGGAGCCGCTGTCGTTATATCGCCCGCTGACAAGCGCTGTCACCATCACTTCCTGTTACGATGCATGCCGGGACAGCCGCCCACGGTCATGTGATACAGCAACTGGAGACGCAGGTCATGTGACATACAATAGGTGACGTCAGTAGTGTCACGTGTTGAGCACGCGCTCCCTGTGTGGTGGGGGGAGGGGGTGTGATAAGGGACTGGTCTCAATGCATATGTCAGCCTGCAACTCAAGAGGATTAGATACAGAGCTAAGGAGGCAGTGTCACATCATAGGCTTAGATACAGGAGCGCAGCAGACAGTATCACACAGGATAGGATTAGATACAGTATCACACAGGATAGGATTAGATACACAGCTCAGCAGACTGTATCACACAGGATAGGATTAGATACACAGCTCAGCAGACAGTATCACACAGGATAGGATTAGATACACAGCTCAGCAGACTGTATCACACAGGAGAGGATTAGATACACAGCTCAGCAGACAGTATCACACAGGGCAGGATTAGATACAGTATCACACAGGGTAGGATTAGATACACGGCTCAGTAGACAGTATCACACAGGGTAGGATTAGATACACGGCTCAGTAGACAGTATCACACAGGATAGGATTAGATACACAGCTCAGCAGACAGTATCACACAGGATAGGATTAGATACACAGCTCAGCAGGCAGTATCACACATGACAGGATTAGATACACGGCTCAGCAGTCAGTATCACACAGGATAGGATTAGATACACAGCTCAGCAGACAGTATCACACAGGATAGGATTAGATACACAGCTCAACAGACAGTATCACACAGGATAGGATTAGATACACAGCTCAGCAGGCAGTATCACACAGGATAGGATTAGATACACTGCTCAGCAGACAGTATCACACAGGATAGGATTAGATACACAGCTCAGCAGACAGTATCACACAGGATAGGATTAGATACACCGCTCAGCAGGCAGTATCACACAGGACAGGATTAGATACACAGCTCAGCAGACAGTATCACACAGGACAGGATTAGATACACAGCTCAGCAGACAGTATCACACAGGAGAGGATTAGATACACAGCTCAGCAGACTGTATCACACAGGACAGGATTAGATACACAGCTCAGCAGGCAGTATCACACATAACAGGATTAGATACACGGCTCAGCAGTCAGTATCACACAGGGCAGGATTAGATACAGTATCACACAGGATAGGATTAGATACACGGCTCAGCATGTCTGTTCTCTGCAGCTTCTGCTTAAGAATCAGTAACCTCCAGTATCCCTGCTATTACAAACTACAACTCCCAGCATGCACACTTGGCCTGCTGTTCTCAGAACTTGTATACATAAGAGCGGAGCATGCTGGGAGTTCTAGTTTCCCATCAGCTGGAGGAGCCGTGGTTGATGATTCCCAGGGTCTCCAGTGCGGGCTCCTGTCTCTTTAAGTGGGTGTTGCTGGTGTCGGGTTCCTCCGCCCCGTCATGTCCTTGTGTTATATAAGTGCTGTTTAATGTATAGGCCGGAGCCTGGACCTTGGCAGTGAGGACAGCCGGGTCATGCTGCTGCTAGGAGGGGTACAGCGGGCGCTCAGCCTGTGCCGTCCTCACAGCTGGGGCTGCAGATCATACAGCGTCACTGCGCAGGTACGATGGCGGCACACACTGGTCTCTAGCCATCTGACCCTCTCCTGAGGGTGGCATCGGGGTGTATAGAATGTGGGAGGCTGAGACCCCCAATCACTGCCAGATGTCTGCCCTCTGTACCGGCAGTGTGGGGGGCTTCTCACCATTCACTCTCATTGTGTCCTTCTTTTGGCAGCTGGTAGACGACCTGAGGGCACTGGTTGGAGAGAGCAATGTGTCCACAGCGAAGGTGGTCCGCGAGCAGCACGGCAGGGACGAGTCCATGCACAGGTAACTGCCAGGAATGCCAGCTTCTCCCAAAATCAGTGACCGGAAAAATAGGAAAACCTTAATGAATGATAAAGATTATACGTAACACGTCTGTAGCTCAGAACACGGGGGACCGCTCGTCACCAGCAGTTACTGGGAGCCGGAAAATGATGGGAATCACCACCAAAATAAGGCTAGGTCTACACGACGACATTTGTTGCGTGTCAAAAAGTCGCAACATTTTGTTGCACTAATGTCGCGCGACAATTTTTATAATGGCAGTCTATGGTGTCGCACTGCAACATGCGACATGCTGCGACGCGACAGTCGCAGAAAAATCCATCTCGAATGGATTTTCTGCGACTGTTGCGTCGCAGTCGCAGCATGTCGCATGTTGCAGTGCGACACCATAGACTGCCATTATAAAAATTGTCGCGCGACATTAGTGCAACAAAATGTTGCGACTTTTTGACACGCAACAAATGTCGTCGTGTAGACCTAGCCTTATAGTCAAATATCACCAGCCTCAAAAAAATCACGGACAAAGGAAAAAAGTTGCCTATTTTTACGGACTGTCAAGACATTTCTGGACGGTTGACAACCCTGGTAACTGCTAAAGACCCCCGTCCTCTGACCCCTGTATGCTCCATGCACAGGAAGACCCCCGTCCTCTGACCCCTGTATGCTCCATGCACAGGAAGACCCCCGTCCTCTGACCCCTGTATGCTCCATGCACAGGAAGACCCCCGTCCTCTGACCCCTGTATGCTCCATGCACAGGAAGACCCCCGTCCTCTGACCCCTGTCCGCTCCATGCACAGGAAGACCCCCGTCCTCTGACCCTTGTCCGCTCCATGCACAGAAAGACCCCCGTCCTCCGACCCCTGTCCGCTCCATGCACAGAAAGACCCCCGTCCTCCGACCCCTGTCCGCTCCATGCACAGAAAGACCCCCGTCCTCCGACCCCTGTCCGCTCCATGCACAGAAAGACCCCCGTCCTCCGACCCCTGTCCGCTCCATGCACAGAAAGACCCCCGTCCTCCGACCCCTGTCCGCTCCATGCACAGAAAGACCCCCGTCCTCCGACCCGTCCGCTCCATGCACAGAAAGACCCCCGTCCTCCGACCCCTGTCCGCTCCATGCACAGAAAGACCCCCGTCCTCCGACCCCTGTCCGCTCCATGCACAGAAAGACCCCTGTCCGCTCCATGCACAGAAAGACCCCCGTCCTCCGACCCCTGTCCGCTCCATGCACAAAAGACCCCCGTCCTCCGACCCCTGTCCGCTCCATGCACAGAAAGACCCCCGTCCTCCGACCCCTGTCCGCTCCATGCACAGAAAGACCCCCGTCCTCCGACCCCTGTCCGCTCCATGCACAGAAAGACCCCCGTCCTCCGACCCCTGTCCGCTCCATGCACAGAAAGACCCCCGTCCTCCGACCCATGTCCACTCCATGCACAGAAAGACCCCGATCCTCTGACACCCTTCTGCTTGTGTCCTGAGGCCTATCAGGTTGTCAGCCAGTGCAATCTGCCGGTGGACTCTCATCAGTGCCACATCAATATGCTGGGTTCAGACCTGAGCGTTCTGAAAGGAGCGCTCTGTATGCGTGATTGTACCGGTGTTTGCAATCGCGCATACAGAGACAAGCGAACGCCCATTGTCGCGCGTTCCCGAAAGTCTATGTACGGGAACGCGCGACAAGACGCCCCAAAGAAGCTCATGTACTTCTTGGGGCGTCGGGCGTTTTACAGCGCGATCGTACGCGCTGTAAAACACGCAGGTGAGAACCATTCCCATAGGGAAGCTGTCACGGCTGAGGATGGGGGAAACCCTCAGCCGTGAGATGCCAGGTGTTGTAGTGGCTACTCGGCCATGAGAACAGGATAGGGAGCAGGTCACCTCCTCAACGCATCCCTAACCTGACCCTAACTCCTAACCAGCATGGGCCGACCTTTAAGGTAGGAGGACCCATGCGCAGGAACCTCGGAGCCCTATCTTGCCCTCCGCAGATCCCTGCGCTAGGAGCTGGGTAGACGACCTACTCCTCCTTGGCACGGAGGAGCAGGAGTCTCAGTGGCCAAGCTGTTGGGAAAAGGGGGACACTAACAGACTAATGGAAATGGCAGGCGAACTAAGTAGTTCTACCAACCTGCCACAGCCTTGCTGACTGGATCCCTCAAGAGACAGGAATCCAGAACCATTAGCTGCACCAAAACATAGAAAGCTCCCAACAGAAGAACATACAACCTCACCAACATAAAGACATCAACAAGAACAATAATTTTTATGACCACAGGGGTGGCTCTCACAGGCAGGTCAAATACACAGGCGGCTGCTCCAGCTAGCAGGGCTGAAGCAACCTACTGAACCATGCAAAACACTCAGGCTTTATAGGCCAAGAAGCCACACCCACAGTCAGACACACCCAGTGACATCACTCACACACTGGGAAGGGGGTTAACCCTTCCAGCACCACAGAAGGGAAAGTCACAGACAGGGGAAGTGTCCAACAGATCACACTGTGGCTGTTGCCGCTGGCAACGACATGGGTGGCAGCCGTCCAGAAAGACAGCCCGAAGGCCAGGACACTGCCACCACATGTACAACATACCAGACGCTGCCACGGGCAGCCACAGTGAAAGGAAGATGTACGTGCGCACCAATCAACAACAAGTGCACACCAGACATACAAACAAAGTGCATCCACACACGCACACAACTCCCCGGGAACCGCACACATAGCTGTTGTCCGCGGCAACCGCACTGAGGCCAACTACATTATGCCTCAGCTGCGGTTGACACAACAACCACAACCGCGGGCAACTGTATGCGGCTCCCAAGGAGTCACGACCATAACCGTGGCCGTGACAGAAGCATTGGTTTCTCCTTGTTGAGCGTTTTACAGCGCGTAGGAACGCGCTGTAAAACGCTCAGGTGTGAACCCAGCCTTAGATGATGGGATTCCTGAGACGGAGCCGCACACATCCCACCCTGCTGCAGAATCAGCCCTGTTCACATGAGACAATTTTCAGCTGCAGAAATATCTGAACATATTATCTTCATCTCGGCACGCGGGTGCCATTATTTGGTCACATCCTTCTCCAATCTATTACGTAGAAGAAGACCCCAAATCTCCACTGTACTCATTTTGAGCTAAAAATCATATTTTCAATGGATCTTGAAATTTTTGAGCCCCTTTCTCGGTACACCCTTGAGATTCTCTAGTAGCAGGCTCTGTGTTCTCACGTTCCGTCAGGCAGCTCAGCTGACGGCTCCTTATCTCTGAGTTCATTAACACTCATCATCTCCCTGATAAGAATGTGGATGAATAAGTGTTTAGGACTTTTCCGTAATTTAGAGATGAGGTTTATCAGATGACACGGGAAGTAGGATTCTCACAGCTAGGCAGTTAACCCTTTTTGACAGAATGGCTTAATATTTTTTTAATAAAGACCCATTGAAAAAATTATTTTTAGCTCAAAAATGAGTAAAATGCAATTCTAAAAAATTGCCGCGAAAGGTGTGCTACATGTCCCATCTTTAGGTGATCATGCAGTTGCTGTGTCCATCCTTATGCTTTACACTGCAGCTATGCTTTATTAGGACCCAGCTTCGATTAGTGAACCCAATTCAGCAATCTCCCTGATGATGGTTTCCTCTCTTCTCTGTACAGCTGTCAGCCCCCTGATGTTGTCATTTGGCCGCAGAATGTGGAGCAAGTCAGCAAGGTGGCTGAGCTTTGTTATGCACGCAGTGTCCCCATGATTCCTTTTGGCACAGGAACAGGTCTGGAAGCAGGAGTGGCCGCAATAATGGTATGTGGACCTGCAATTCTCCGCTGATGGTTATACACTACTGGAAAAGCAGAGAAGAGCACCCGGAGAACGTCATGCGAGTGAGCAGAGACTGACACAGTATAAACTGCTAGTGGTGCTTGGTCCCTGATCACACAAGGTGGTTCCCTTGTATTTTATGTTCTGCAGCAGGGTGTATGTGGAGGTCACATTAATACTGGGTGGCCCCTCCCCTTGATGCCATACAGGCGGCCCTCTAGCATGGTGGCGGTCATACAGATGCTGGATATCCTCCTGTGGTAGCAGTCATACAGATGCTGGATATCCTCCTGTGGTGGCGGTCATACAGATGCTGGATATCCTCCTATGGTGGCGGTCACACAGATGCTGGATATCCTCCTGTGGTGGCGGTCATACAGATGCTGGATATCCTCCTATGGTGGCGGTCACACAGACGCTGGATATCCTCCTGTGGTGGCGGTCATACAGATGCTGGATATCCTCCTGTGGTAGCGGTCATACAGATGCTGGATATCCTCCTGTGGTGGCGGTCATACAGACGCTGGATATCCTCCTGTGGTGGCGGTCATACAGATGCTGGATATCCTCCTGTGGTGGCGGTCATACAGATGCTGGATATCCTCCTGTGGTGGAGGTCATACAGATGCTGGATATCCTCCTGTGGTGGAGGTCATACAGATGCTGGATATCCTCCTGTGGTGGCGGTCATACAGATGCTGGATATCCTCCTGTGGTGGCGGTCATACAGATGCTGGATATCCTCCTGTGGTGGCGGTCATACAGATGCTGGATATCCTCCTGTGGTGGCGGTCATACAGACGCTGGATATCCTCCTGTGGTGGAGGTCATACAGAGGCTGGATATCCTCCTGTGGTGGCGGTCATACAGATGCTGGATATCCTCCTGTGGTGGCGGTCATACAGACGCTGGATATCCTCCTGTGGTGGTGAACTACGGCTCAAATATGCAAAAGCTTGGAATAACCACAGGAGAATATCCAGCATCTGTATGACCGCCACCACAGGAGGATATCCAGCGTCTGTATGACCTCCACCATGCTAGAAGGGTAGCCTGTATGGCAGCAGCAGGAGATGCCACCCATTATTAATGTGACCTCCACATACACCCTGCTGCAGAACCCAACATAAAGGGCCCCGCCTTGTGCTGCCTTTCGGGAGACTGTGCTGTATATCTGAGGAGCTGTACGTTGTTTCTGGTGGCTATGCTGTCTTTTGGGGTGGCTATGCAGTCTTTTGGGGGGGCTATGCAGTCTTTTGGGGGGGGGCTATGCAGTCTTTTGGGGGGCTATGCAGTCTTTTGGGGGGGGGGCTATGCAGTCTTTTGGGGGGGGGGCTATGCAGTCTTTTGGGGGGGGGCTATGCAGTCTTTTGGGGGGGGGGCTATGCAGTCTTTTGGGGGGGGGCTATGCAGTCTTTTGGGGGTGGCTATGCAGTCTTTTGGGGGTGGCTATGCAGTCTTTTGGGGGTGGCTATGCAGTCTTTTGGGGGTGGCTATGCAGTCTTTTGGGGGTGGCTATGCAGTCTTTTGGGGGTGGCTATGCTGTCTTTTGGGGGTGGCTATGCTGTCTTTTGGGGTGGCTATGCTGTCTTTCAGGAGGGCTGTGCTATCTTTCAGGGGGGGCTGTGCCTCAATCTCACGCGCATGGACCGGATTCTGAACCTCAGAACTGATGACTTCTATGTAACGGTGGAGCCCGGGGTCACCCGCAAGGCCCTGAATTCATATCTCCGGGGCAGCGGCCTGTGGTTTCCTGTAGGTACGTAGATGTCGCTCTACCTGCCCGCCATTATTCCAGACTGAGGAGGCACAGTGCAAATGCAGTACCACCAGCCAAGTGCTTTCCCGTCCGATCACCTCATGTACCGGAATGCTGGGCTCGGCCAAGCATGCATGTGTGCTCCATAGAAACTGTTGTCTACATAACACGGGAAGGTTCCCTCTCCACCATCACCAGGGCAGGACTCACAGCCTCAGCAAGAAAGTCTGACTTCAGGCCTCTGGTAATGGACCTGGAGGCCCTGCCTGGCCAGCCACAACCGTCCGGCAGCCTCTCCCTGCAGGACTAACTAGAGCCACCGTCTCATCTCTTCCTCTCCCCCCACCCCGGCCTCCATATCACAGGCTTTAGAGTCCCCCATAGAAACTAACCCCTTACATACAGTAGATGTAGGTGTCCACCCCTGAAAGCCATGGTGCATCCTCAGCGCCCACTCCCTAGCCTGTAGCAACGTGGCACCTCAGGGTGCTTGTCCTGCTGCCATGTTATACCTGAAGGGAGGCCAAACAACCACCGCTGAAGGTCAAAGTACCACCTGCCCTATAGAAACCCAAGGAGTGGGGTTGGCGCCAGCGTCCGGTGGTATCCCTGGTGCTCCGGGACAGAGGACAGGACAGAAGTACAAGCTTTACAGCTAATTATCTCTTCTAGATCCGGGAGCCGATGCTTCTCTCTGTGGCATGGTGGCCACCAGTGCGTCGGGCACCAATGCAGTACGGTACGGCACAATGCGTGAAAACGTCATCAATCTGGAAGTCGTTCTGCCTGATGGTCGCGTACTGAACACCGCAGGAAAAGACAGAAGCTTCAGGTGTGAACAAGGGCATGGGCAAACCCTGGCGCCGACGGTGGTATTGGAATAACATCCCCATCGCACATATATGGACGATGGCTAGCCTTGGGGAGCCAACCACAAAGGGTTTAAATGGGAAGGGGGCAGATTTACCCCAAAGTGGGCAGTTTGTGGGTTGTTTTCTTAGGCTAGACTTAAATTGCCCAAATTATTTTGCCAACTATTCAATTAATACCTTTTAAGATGGTGAAGAGGTTGAAGGGGTATTCTCCTCTAAGAATGACCCCCACTACCTTAAGCTCCTGACTCCTGGAAGAAGCCGGGGTTACAGGTACAGCTGACCGCTCCATCTTAGTGTCCGTAATCCTGACCACCTCTGCTGGTCGCTTCATCCAGACGAGAGGTGTCCAGATGCTCTAGAGGTAGGTGTGGGGCCCACATCTGGCTCCTTTGTATATGCCATAAATGTCTGAGATGAGAATATCCCTTTAATTGAGGTGGTCCAGGATAGGAGTAGTGCTCCAAACCCCCGTCTTTCCTTCACACGGGAGCCTGACAGCAGTCCTGACCATGTACTTCCACTGATGGTACTCGGAAGGGGCTGGGGAGAGCAGGTCAAACCTTTTATCATCAGAAGTGGTGGGAATATGATGTTTACTGTGCTAGGCGCCGCTCCTTCAAGCATCAGTATGAGGTCCTTCCCCTCTGCTGTGAGTGACAGCTGTAGCATCCAACCAGGAGACCATTACAGCCCAAGTGGGAGGGGACACCCTTAGGTCAGCGTGAAGCTCCACCTCCAGGATCGGTGCATGGCAGAATTAATATTCACACCGCTCCTGATAATAAAAGCTTTGTCTGTCCTGCCCTCCAGGTAGTGCTGTCAGCAGTTTACATGGTCACAATTGCTAACAGACTTTGATAACCCTAATCCTGAGGAAAATTAATGGGTTTGGGCAACCATGAAGGGGGGTTAATACTTTTTCACAGCACTGTATAACTCGTTCTACAGGAAGACGTCGGCTGGATACAACCTGACCAGCCTGTTTGTGGGCTCCGAGGGGACGTTGGGAATTATAACCAAAGCCACGCTGCGTTTGTATGGAGTGCCAGAGGCCACCATAGCTGCGGTGTGCACCTTCCCCAGCGTGCAGGCGGCGGTAGACAGCACGGTCCAGATTCTGCAGTCTGGCATCCCCATTGCCAGGATCGGTGAGTTCCCCAATCATAGTGGTGTGGTGTCACATGATGCCCAATCACATGATCCAGATGGTATGGTGTCACATGATGCCCAATCACATGTGGTGTCACGATGGTTGGACAGATGATCCTTGTGATGAGGCGTTACGTGATGCTTACATCACATGATCCACGTAGCACCGTGTCACATGATGTACAGAAAGGGATGCAAATGAGCTCTTATCAAGCTCCGCCTCTGATGCCACCAGATGTAAGGCAGATATCCTACAAGTCAATGTTTGATCCTTTAAATAGGCCTTGAGACATGACATCTCATCTGCAGACAGCTGTTTCGGGGTGATGGCCCCTCATCAGTGCAGAGCAGAGAGTTCAGGATTTGGGGGGTACTGTATGGCCTATAAGTCTCCTCACGCCGATTAAGGTGCTCTCCCCAAGGAGACATAGTACCCCCCAAATCCTGACTTGGCCTCTTGCCCAGTTCAGCCAGAACTCTCTACTCTGCACGGATGATGGGCAATCAACTCGAACAGCCGACTGCAGATGAGATGCTGGCTTATTTAATATACGAGTCATGTCTCAAGGCCTGTTTAAAGGGTCAAACATTGACTTATAGGACAGCTGCCTTACATCGGGTGGCATCAGAGGCGGAGCTTGATAAGAGCTCATTTGCATCCCTTTCTTCCCAGGATTCCAGAGGAGCGTGTACGGCCTGTAAGTCTCCTCATGCTGATTAATGGGCTCTCTCCCCGCGGAGACGTACAGACGCATGGCTCGCTCCCACTTCTGGGGCCGGGCTGACATTGGCATTTCCATGCAGCAGTTCAGATGGATATTGGTCAGACGTGGATGGAGGTTGCTGATTGTCCTCCTGTGTTATTCGTAGAGTTCTTAGACGATGTCATGATCGACGCCTGCAACAAATTCAGTAACCTCCATTACCCCACGCAGCCCACGCTGTTTCTGGAGTTCCACGGTACAGAGACCGGGGTCAAGGAGCAGGTGCAGCAGACAGGTAGGACCCCAATGTCTACACAGCGATATACTGGGCTCACCAGCACTGTATATACAGCACTGTACTGACCTCACCTGCACTGTATATACAGCACTGTACTGACCTCACCTGCACTGTATATACAGCACTGTACTGACCTCACCTGCACTGTATATACAGCACTGTACTGACCTCACCTGTACTGTATATACAGCACTGTACTGACCTTACCTGTACTGTATATACAGCACTGTACTGACCTCACCTGTACTGTATATACAGCACTGTACTGACCTCACCTGTACTGTATATACAGCACTGTACTGACCTCACCTGTACTGTATATACAGCACTGTACTGACCTCACCTGTACTGTATATACAGCACTGTACTGACCTCACCTGCACTGTATATACAGCACTTTACTGACCTCACCTGTACTGTATATACAGCACTGTACTGACCTCACCTGTACTGTATATACAGCACTGTACTGACCTCACCTGTACTGTATATACAGCACTGTACTGACCTCACCTGCACTGTATATACAGCACTGACCTCACCTGCACTGTATATACAGCACTGTACTGACCTCACCTGCACTGTATATACAGCACTGTACTGACCTCACCTGCACTGTATATACAGCACTTTACTGACCTCACCTGCACTGTATATACAGCACTGTACTGACCTCACCTGCACTGTATATACAGCACTGTACTGACCTCACCTGCACTGTATATACAGCACTGTACTGACCTCACCTGCACTGTATATACAGCACTGTACTGACCTCACCTGCACTGTATATACAGCACTGTACTGACCTCACCTGCACTGTATATACAGCACTGACCTCACCTGCACTGTATATACAGCACTGTACTGACCTCACCTGCACTGTATATACAGCACTGTACTGACCTCACCTGCACTGTATATACAGCACTGTACTGACCTCACCTGCACTGTATATACAGCACTGTACTGACCTCACCTGCACTGTATATACAGCACTGTACTGACCTCACCTGCACTGTATATACAGCAGTGTACTGACCTCACCTGCACTGTATATACAGCAGTGTACTGACCTCACCTGCACTGTATATACAGCACTGTACTGGCCTCACCTGCACTGTATATACAGCACTGTTCTGACCTCACCTGCACTGTATATACAGCACTGTACTGACCTCACCTGCACTGTATATACAGCACTGTACTGACCTCACCTGCACCATATACAGAGTGATGTACTTACCTTACCTGTACCATATACAGAGTGGTGTACTGACCTCTCCTGCACTGTATATACAGCACTGTACTGACCTCACCTGCACTGTATATACAGCACTGTACTGCCCTCACCAGTAATGTATGCCCAGTGCTGTACCAACCTCACATTTACCAGAAACATGACTGTACTCTCATCGTTTCTCAGAGCTGATAACACAGCTGAATGGAGGATCGGACTTTACTTGGGCACAAGGTCAGGAGGAGAGGAACAAGCTCTGGACCGCCAGGCACAATGCATGGTATGCTGCCCTCGCTCTGCGTCCTGGGTGCCAGGTGAGTTATTACACACTGGTGGTTAATACTGCCGTGTCTCTCCAGTGCATGAACCCTTTCCTGCACCAAGGTGAAAACGTACAGCATGGCATCTAGTATGTTCATCCACCATGTGGTACACTTATGGCATAAGGATAGCGCTCCTCAGGAGCTGAGCTGGCACCATTAGCGGCAGGTGTCAGCTGTAATATAGTGCAGCATTCACCACTGGAGGTAAGACTGATCTCAGGTATTTAACCCCTTAGATCAGGGATATTCAACCTGCGGCCCTCCAGCTGTTGAGTATCTCTGCCTTAGATGATGCGGTCAATAGTGACCGCGGAATCTAATTAATTTACAGAAACAAGCCCCCTGCAAGGTGATCACAGGGTCTCTGCTGGTGACCATGGGAACTGGGGGCCTAACAATGGTCTCTATGTTTGCCATGTATAGAAGCCGTATAATACAGAAGTATTGTAATGTATTATACCAGGGATCAGTAGATTGCAAGTTCAAGTCCCCTAGTGGGACTAAAAACGAATATAGCCCTTATTATTTTATGCACTTATATAGCGCTACTATATTCCGCAGCGCTTTACAGAAATTAGTATCCAACTGTCACCAATGGGGCTCACAATCTAAGCTCCCTATCAGGATGTCTTTGGAGTGTGGGAGGAAACAGGAGAACTCAGAGGAAACCCAGGCAAACACGGGGAGAACATACAAGCTCCATGTAGATGTTGTCCGTGGTTGGATTCGAACCTAGGACCCCAGTGCTGCAAGACACCAGTGCTAACCACTGAGCCCCCGTGCTAACCACTGAGCCACCGTGCTGCCCTCATCCAGTCCTTTATTACAAGACCGGATCTATAAAACGATTGTGTTACTTATCACAAAACAAAGCCTCACACACCTCAGTCCACAACATAATAATGTTAGACATTCATTTGCGCAAAAGCCCTTCTCCAAAATCCGAGTGGCGCTCCTTCCCTGTGCAGATAGGGCCGTACTCCGGAGAAATTGCGTAACAGTTTGTGGGCGTTTCCCCCCGTTAACCCTTGTAAACTGAATATTTTAGTTCCTAAAGGTTTCAAATACTATACAAACATGACCTGATTGTTATAGGAGACCCCAAGCAGGAGGCCATGCTGTCAGTAAGCAATATAGGAAAACAAGAACAACATAAAAGTAATCTAAGAAGCAAAAAAAAACATTACAACAAGAACATAATCCAAGTTCGGTTATTAGATATGGTGTTGCACAGAGGGGGCGACGGGGGCATTACTACTATAGGAAGCCACCCCATCATCTAAAGAGAAATATAGTATATTGAATGGGAAGAGGATATCCACGGATGCCACCCCCCCCCCCTGTAAAAACATCCACTCTATCATCACTAATAGCGGCCATCTTTTCAAAGATAGATAAAATGGCTATCTTAGTTTTAACAGCTGCAATGGAGAGGGTGGAGAAACTGGGGGCAAATCTCACCCCAATGGGTCTTGCGCCCGGGAGGCCGACTGTACGTAATGCGGAGCCCAAAATATCGGTCAAGACAGAGCAGATGGAAGTCCAGAAAGCACACACAACGGGGCAGGCCCACCAAGTGTGGTACATGGAGCCCACCACCGCACAGAGGTGAAGACTGATGGACAGATACGGGGCAACCATTCTGGAGGCCCTGAGACATGACTTGGACAGTAATTAAAGGGGTTATCCCATCTTAGACAATAGGGGAATATCGCTAGGATATGCCCCCATTGTCTGATAGGTGCGGGTCCCACCTTTCCGTCGGCCCCATAGAAATTAATGGGAGCTGTGGCCGCGCATGCGCAGTGCGCTCCCATTCACTTCAATGGGAGAGGCGGGGAGCTGCGCCTGGTGGTGGACGGATCCCGGGGTCCTCCAGCCACAACTCTCCCCGGCTTCGTTCTCCTTGTAGGCGAGGGTCCCAGAGGTGGGACCCGCACCTATCAGACAATGGGGGTATATCCTAGCGATATGCCCCCATTGTCTAAGATGGGATAACCCCTTTAAACCAGCATCTCTTAGAAACAAACAGATGACTTCCTTGAGGGGGTGTCATGTTTCAAAATTGGTCTTTTGGGGGGTGTTTCTATGTTTCTGCACAGCTGAAATTGTGCCTGAAGAACATGCTAAAAAATGGAAGCCCCAAAATCCACAAGGTGCGGTGTTTGAGTCAAGGGCCACATGCGAGATATTTCTAAAAACTGCAGAATCGGGGCGATAAATGTTACGTTTTATTCCTCTATTGTGTTCCAAAAAACTGGACTGAAATTGAAAATTTACAATAAAAAAAATAAAAGGGGGGGCGTTTATCAGTTGTGGTTGTTTTTGTGTCATTTTTAAGTCTGTCTTTGCTTTGTGCGTCTGCGCCAAATGTATTACATTGCGCAACTTAATAAATTATTTGGTGTGACTGCAACGTGGTTTACTATTATATGTGTGAGAGGACAGCGGGGGGGGCCCACAGAGGCCGCAAAACGTAAACCCATTCACTATGAAAAGTGGCGTAAAGAGGCAAATGTCGCAAAAATTACAGGAAAAAAATAGCGCACAACAAATATACACCAAAAAGAGCTGCCTCTAATAGTAATAGTGAATGTCCCCCAAAAGGTTTACGTTTCGTCTCAATTTTGCGTTTTTTCTACTTAAATGCGCGGCTTATAAATCGGGCGAATTAATGGGAGGTTTCTAATGTAAAACCACTTCAGAACCTGCGGCTAAACGGATTAGGCTGAGAACATCCGAAAAATACAATGACGTTTACAACATGAAACCAACATACAGTGGAAAATAATGATTATACACTAATTCGTGAAATGAAGAGCGTAGAAAAACACAGCACCGGAAATTTGCCACTAACATAGGGTAAAATATGTCCTAAAAAACAGGATCGCTTGGATGAGAAAAAGCGATCACCACAAGAGGGGACATGTCAGATTTAAAAAAACGGGCTTGTGTCCTGAAAGGGTTAATGAAGAGGTGAGGCCCTCCATATGGGTGCAGAGGTCAGGGCATCCAGGTGGGCTCTCTGAGGGCATATCCGCCTGCTGCCATCTTCTTCTTAGGCCTCCGATTATGGCCCCAGGTCTCACCTCCAAGGGGGGGGGGTGCGATATTACGGCCTGGAAATAGTTGTGACCGTGCATTTAAAACTAGAGGATACGGTCAGGATAGAGGAGGACGGATGGACTTCTAGAAGAGGAGTCTGGAAAGTGCCATGGGAGCTCCTCGTGATATGAGGGTCTCCCGGGGAGTGAAATGAGATTTTCCAGATGTTCCCTTTTTGTTTCAGGGTTACAGCACGGATGTGTGTGTTCCTGTCTCCAAACTTCCCCAAATCATAGTGGACACCAAGGAAGACCTCCTGACGTCACGCCTTACAGGTATGTAACAGGCCGTAATCCGGTAAACACCAGGGTCAGGTCAGAACATGGTCCACAGTCCTGTAAAGACAGACTGAGGGGTGAAGAGCTCTACTCGCCACTCTTTCTATGCATTTGTAAGGGATCTTCATGCGCTCTCCTCCATAACTGCTCAATTCTCAACAGAAGAATATTGAATTCTTTGACTCTTCCTTCTACTTGATCTGGGCCCCGTAGGAATCGTCCTTCCCCTCCTGGCATCCTGTTTCTGAGCGAGTGCCCAAAACTAGATGAGGCCTCAGGAATGGCTTGTAAGCACAGCCTCTTATTACATTTACATCAGGGCAAAGGTCAGCACAATGTCTGAACCATTTCCCGAATTCGGGTTCGGTTCCGAGGTACCACTTGGAACCGAACCCGAGTTTGGGAAAAGTTTTTTTACAGTAGAAATAAATTTATGAAGTTATTGCGTGAAGTCTCGCGAGACTTCGCGAAGCAATAACTTCGGCTCATCGTAGCCAATACATTCTAATACTGTACGGAGCTCCTGCTCCGTACAGTATTGGAACGAAGATTTATGCGAATCGACTTCGGATGTTTCATCTGAAGTCTATTCGCTCATCCCTACTCGGGACATAAGTCTTCGGCCCCTTGACTCGGGACATAAGTCTTCGGCCCCTTGACTCGGGACATAAGTCTTCGGCCCCTTGACTCGGGACATAAGTCTTCGGCCCCTTGACTCGGGACATAAGTCTTCGGCCCCTTGACTCGGGACATAAGTCTTCGGCCCCTTGACTCGGGACATAAGTCTTCGGCCCCTTGACTCGGGACATAAGTCTTCGGCCCCTTGACTCGGGACATAAGTCTTCGGCCCCTTGACTCGGGACATAAGTCTTCGGCCCCTTGACTCGGGACATAAGTCTTCGGCCCCTTGACGCGGGACATAAGTCTTCGGCCCCTTGACGCGGGACATAAGTCTTCGGCCCCTTGACTCGGGACATAAGCCTTCGGCCCCTTGACGCGGGACATAAGCCTTCGGCCCCTTGACTCGGGACATAAGCCTTCGGCCCCTTGACTCGGGACATAAGCCTTCGGCCCCTTGACTCGGGACATAAGCCTTCGGCCCCTTGACTCGGGACATAAGCCTTCGGCCCCTTGACTCGGGACATAAGCCTTCGGCCCCTTGACTCGGGACATAAGCCTTCGGCCCCTTGACTCGGGACATAAGCCTTCGGCCCCTTGACTCGGGACATAAGCCTTCGGCCCCTTGACTCGGGACATAAGCCTTCGGCCCCTTGACTCGGGACATAAGCCTTCGGCCCCTTGACTCGGGACATAAGCCTTCGGCCCCTTGACTCGGGACATAAGCCTTCGGCCCCTTGACTCGGGACATAAGCCTTCGGCCCCTTGACTCGGGACATAAGCCTTCGGCCCCTTGACTCGGGACATAAGCCTTCGGCCCCTTGACTCGGGACATAAGCCTTCGGCCCCTTGACTCGGGACATAAGCCTTCGGCCCCTTGACTCGGGACATAAGCCTTCGGCCCCTTGACTCGGGACATAAGCCTTCGGCCCCTTGACTCGGGACATAAGCCTTCGGCCCCTTGACTCGGGACATAAGCCTTCGGCCCCTTGACTCGGGACATAAGCCTTCGGCCCCTTGACGCGGGACATAAGCCTTCGGCCCCTTGACGCGGGACATAAGCCTTCGGCCCCTTGACTCGGGACATAAGCCTTCGGCCCCTTGACTCGGGACATAAGTCTTCGGCCCCTTGACGCGGCACATAAGCCTTCGGCCCCTTGACTCGGCACATAAGCCTTCGGCCCCTTGACGCGGGACATAAGCCTTCGGCCCCTTGACGCGGGACATAAGCCTTCGGCCCCTTGACTCGGGACATAAGCCTTCGGCCCCTTGACTCGGGACATAAGCCTTCGGCCCCTTGACTCGGGACATAAGCCTTCGGCCCCTTGACTCGGGACATAAGCCTTCGGCCCCTTGACTCGGGACATAAGCCTTCGGCCCCTTGACTCGGGACATAAGCCTTCGGCCCCTTGACTCGGGACATAAGCCTTCGGCCCCTTGACTCGGGACATAAGCCTTCGGCCCCTTGACTCGGGACATAAGCCTTCGGCCCCTTGACTCGGGACATAAGCCTTCGGCCCCTTGACTCGGGACATAAGCCTTCGGCCCCTTGACTCGGGACACAAGTCTTCGGCCCCTTGACGCGGCACACAAGTCTTCGGCCCCTTGACGCGGCACACAAGTCTTCGGCCCCTTTACTAGGGCTGACACCAGCTTTTGTGACTGAGGGCATCAAAACAGCACCAAAAACTGTATGTGTGATTGGAGCCTTACTCAGTTGGCACTGCTTTAAAATAATAACATTTATTCAGCTGTCCAAGCGCCACCAATCCAGCGCCACGCCAATCCCTGTCAGTCTCTGTTTACTTAAAGGGGTCCTATCACTTCAGCAAATGGAAGTTGCTACAAGGAGCTTACTAATGTATTGTGATTCTCCATGTTGCCTCCTTTGCTGGCTTTATTCATTTTTCCACGGCTTGTTTCCATGGTTACGACGACCCAGCAATCCGGCAGCAGTGGTCGTGCTTGCACACCATAGAAAAAGAGCTGGCCTATGCGTACCCCTGCAGTCCTAGCCTCAAGGGAGATCAGCACCTTTTCCTACAGTGTGCAAGCACGACCACCGCTGCTGGATTGCAGGGTGGTCGTAACCATGGAAATAAGCAGTGTATAATGTGCTGAAAAAATTAATCAAACCAGCGAAGGAGGCAATATGGAGAATCACAATACATCAGTAAGGGCCTTGTATTAACTTCACCTACATGATACATGCCATTTGCTGAAGTGAGAGGACCCCTTTAATGGTGGCAGTCTAAGCACGTGACGCTGTGATGAATGATCGGGCAAGTGAAGTAAACGGGCGGGCTGGAGTGGTGGAGCTCAGCTATGTGAGTGCACAACCTCCTGAGAATGGAGCGTGATAATGGCGGTGTCCTAATGACTACAGATGGGGTGAAGCTCCGGAGTCGCGGTACCGCCGTATAGAAATGACGCTGCTTCTACTGTTTACATGGCAGGTCCTATAGCCGGACACGTGGGCGATGGGAATTTCCACTGCATAATGGTGTTGGACCTCAATGACAAGGACGAAGTGAGGAAAGTGAAGGAATTCACGGATCGGTTGGCCAGGTAAATGCCCCTCCAACACCCTGTCCGTCAGCGTCACCGTCTCTGCTTTATGTCAGTGAATAGGAACATTCACTGTTCTGGTCCTGATCTGCTGGCACAGGGAGGGCTTCATACATAGCGTAGGTGTAAGCATACAACTGAGGCCATGGACTCCTCTGCAGACCCCACTCCCCTCCTCCTGGACTCTGACAACCCTTAGCTGCAGGTTTCACCTTCTGCAATTCCAACCGTGAAATCCTCAGCAAAACACCCGCAGGTCGCTGATTTCTGGGACAGGACAGCGCCAACATCTGGGTTAGAAAGCCCACTGTGCCAATTACTGTGTGAGGGTAGCCTCTGTGTCCAGCACAACGTCTCCAATGTCTCTTTCCTTTGTCTTTTAGGAGAGCTATGGCCATGAATGGCACCTGCACTGGTGAACACGGCATTGGCATAGGAAAGCGGAGATTACTGCAGGAGGAGGTCGGCGACGTCGGCATCACGGCAATGAGACAGATTAAAGCCACATTTGATCCAAAGAATCTGATGAACCCAGGAAAAGTGGTTTAAATGGACGGGGAAGGGAATCCTGACACCCCAAACTGGGAAATGACTCCGGGGGACAAAACTGTACTGGGAGAGAAACCCTGTCCTCTCATCTTACTGTGTATCCTACCGGCAGCAATAAATGAATGTAATCCATCACAGATACATAACATAGGGGCACCGGGCACAGATATCAATCTGTATACCAGATGATGCCCAGGTTATACCAGATCTGCATATATAATTACATACAGGGGATACCCAGGTTATACCAGCTGTACATATATAATTATATACAGGAGACGCCCGGGTTATACCAGCTGTACATATATAATTATATAGAGGAGATGCCCAGGTTATACCAGCATGGTCCATATCACTATATACAAGAAGATGTATAACTTATACCAGCTGTACATATATAATTATATACAGGAGATGCCCAGGTTATACCAGCATGGTCCATATCACTATATACAAGAAGATGTATAACTTATACCAGCTGTAGATATATAATTATATACAGGAGATGCCCAGGTTATACCAGCATGGTCCATATCACTATATACAAGAAGATGTATAACTTATACCAGCTGTACATATATAATTATATACAGGAGATACCCAGGTTATACCAGCTGTACATATATAATAATATACAGGAGATGCCCAGGTTATACCAGCAGTACAGATATAATTAGATACAGGAGATGCCCAGGTTATACCAGCAGTACAGATATAATTATATACAGGAGATGTCCAGGTTATACCAGCTGTACATATATAATTATATACAGGAGATGCCCAGGTTATACCAGCTGTACATATATAATTATATACAGGAGATGTCCAGGTTATACCAGCTGTACATATATCATTATATACAGGAGATACCCGGGTTATACCAGCCGTACATATATAATTATATACAGGAGATGCCCAGGTTATACCAGCTGTACATATATAATGATATACAGGAGATGCCCAGGTTATACCAGCTGTACATATATAATTATATACTGGAGATCCCTAGGTTATACCAGCTGTACATATATAATTATATACAGGAGATGCCCAGGTTATACCAGCTGTACATATATAATTATATACTGGAGATCCCCAGGTTATACCAGCTGTACATATATAATTATATACAGGAGATGCCCAGGTTATACCAGCTGTACACATATAATTATATACAGGAGATGCCCAGGTTATACCAGCTGTACACATATAATTATATACAGGAGATGCCCAGGTTATACCAGCTGTACATATATAATTATATACAGGAGATGCCCAGGTTATACCAGCTGTACATATATAATGATATACAGGAGATGCCCAGGTTATACCAGCTGTACATATATAATTATATACAGGAGATGCCCAGGTTATACCAGCTGTACATATATAATTATATACAGGAGATGCCCAGGTTATACCAGCTGTACATATATAATTATATATAGGAGATGCCCGGGTTATACCAGCTGTACATATATAATGATATACAGGAGATGCCCAGGTTATACCAGCTGTACACATATAATTATATACAGGAGATGCCCAGGTTATACCAGCTGCTCCATATCACTATATACAAGATGATGTATATCTTATAGAGATGAGCGAATCAAAGTTAATGAAATGGAATTCAATCAGATTTTTTTCTAAAATGGCTGCTGCACATGTTGGAAAGAGGAAGAAAGCAGCCCGGGAACGAGGGGTCACCCATAATGCCAATCAGCAGATCGCCAGCCCCTGTGATGTCAGAGCCCTATAAAAAGTCTCCTCCTCGGTCGCCGCCATTTTACAGCGATTTAGTGCAGGGAGAGACGTTACAGGCGCTGGGGACTGAGCAGTTCAGGGAAAGACTATTCATAGAGCAGGGCCTAATAGGAGAGGGTACAGCCTGGGCAATAGGAGCGATTCTATTACACCTTGCTGTACTAACTGGGGTTAAAAAGTGATCTAATACTACAGATTGTAGGTAGTTTGCATTGTTTTATACATAAGTAATTCTATTAATCCTTGATTCTGTTATTGGGGTGATACTACAGATTTTGAGGTGTTCACGTTATTTTATATCAGTTAATCCTTGATTGTGCAATTGGTGTGAAATTGAGGCCTGATACTACAAGTTTTGGGGTGTTTATTATATATTGTAGGAAGGCATGTGTCACCGAGATTCCTGGCCTCGGTGAGGTAAGAGCCGGTAGTTTTAAGTGTCAGCGGCAGCTAGTGCTGACTGACACCATTGGTTATTTAGTGTGGCTGTAAAGCCGATCCGTGCCGGCTATTACTGGGAGCAGCCAAAGTGCTGGGTGGGTGGCTGGTCCCCACGCTCCAGGCCGGGTCCTATATAGAACCCAGCCAGCAGTCTCAGCTGTGTGTGGTTTATCCTCCATCTGACAGAGAAGCTGGGGAGTCTCTGTGTTTTGGGACCTGTGAATTTGTGCCGCGCTAAAGGGCTGAGAGCCGCATGCCGGGAAACAGGCCCCTAAAGCTGTGGACTGCGGGTGGAAAACTGCTGACCAGGTGAAGGTTTTGTTCTATGGACATTGCATGGTGTGAACCAACACCAAGACTGTGAACGGTCATTTTGTTTTTCCTTATGTGTGAATAAACACCATAAGTTAAAGACTTTGTGATTGGGTCTATACTGCGTCCGCAGCCTGCCTACCAGAGCAAAACCCCACAGTATATATATATATACATCTGTTCGTCCTTGATTCTGGGGTGATACTACACATTTAGGGTGCTCACGTTCTCATATGTAAGTACATCCATTTATCCTTGTTTCGGGGGTGAAATTGCGGCCTGACACTACTGCTCTTTTACCCTTACAATTACAGTGCAGTATGTCTGACAGACAGGTGACGGGCCCTTCTAGGGGAACGGGTAGTGGCCAAAATGTTTCTGGAGCTGGCAGAAGAGAAGGGGGGTGGCCGCAGCGACCTGCTCGTGAAGTATTGCATGCCGTTGGTTCACCTCGGCCCTGCGTCACCATAAAGTGTCCTGGGGAAACCGTGACACTATTGTATTGGTACAGCCTGACGCAGCAACCGCTACATCACCCAGTGGCGCACACCCCTTCTCCTGCAGTCAAGGCTCCACCACCTCAGCAGAAGGGAGCTGTGTTTCCTTCCCATCATCTACTGGTCCTGATTCTCCTCCTCCTCAGTCATTTCTTCAGCAATTGATCACCAAGGCAATTGCACAACGACAGCAGTATGCGTGCACTCACCCAACGGCGCAGAAGCTGAACGCGCACCTGTCCAAGTTGCTGGCACTACAGTCCCTCCCTTTCCATGTGGTGGACTCTGCACCTTTCAGAGAACTGATGGCTTCTGCCGAGATGGAGAGTCCCAAGCCGTCATTGCTTCTTGAAAGGGATCGCTCTCTCAAACAGGGCGGCGATGACAGATTCCTCCTCAGACAATGGGGTTCAAGGACAAATGGCACTTCAGCACCAGCACAAACATAAACACCTGCCCGTCTGGGCTCTACCTAATACATAGGTCTTCCTTTTCCAAGTCCTCTCCCTCAGTCATACACAGAGGGTTGGTTTATCCCCCATCGATTACACAGCAGGCCTCACCTGTGATCTCCTCAGCTTGTGGTGGACTGAGAGACTCCCACTGCCAGCCTGTCTCCCAGTCCAAAGAAATCCAGCCCATACAACTTTAAAGGGGTTCTGCACTTTGTTTTAACTGATGATCTATCCTCTGGATAGATCCTTAGCATCTGGTCGGCGGGGGTCCGACACCCGGAACCCCCGCCGATCAGCTATTTGAGAAGGCAGCGGTGCTCCAGCAGCACCGCGACCTTCTCGCTGTTTACCGCCGGCCCAGTGACGTCACGACTAGTATCAACTAGCGTAAGCGGGGCTAAGCTCTGTTCACTTGTCACCCATAGCCAGTCCCCTGCCCTTCTTAATCATACCCAGTGTCACCTTTACCCAGTCCCCTGCCCCCTCAATTAGACCCTGCCTCCCTTAATTTAAGGGTGACAGACACTGGGTATGATTAAGGGACAGAGGACTGGCCTTGGGTGACACTGGGTATGATTAAGGGGGGCAGGGGACTGGCTTTGGTTGACACTGGGTATGATTAAGGGACAGGTGACTGGCTTTGGTTTACACTGGGTATGATTAAGGGACAGGGGACTGGCTATCGGTGACACTGGGTATGATTAAGGGGGGCAGGGTACAGGGTAAAGGTGACAGGGTATGATTAAGAGGGGCAGGGGACTGGCTCTGGGTGACACTGGGTATGATTAAGGGCCTTATAATGTGCCAGTAAAAAGGGACCCCCATAATGCCCCCCAATAATGTACCAGTTAGTGTCCCCATAGATGCCCCCATCATGTCCCAGTATCATAGTGCCATCTCGCCCCCCCCCAAAGTGCCAGTATCATAGTGCCATCTCTCCCCTCAATGTGCCAGTATCATAGTGCCATCTCCCCCCCACCAATGTGCCAGTATCAAGTGCCTCTCTCCTTCCCACCCCCCATGTGCCAGTATCATAGTGCCAAACCCCCCCATGTGCCAGTATCAAGTGCCTCTCCCCTCAATGTGCCAGTATCATAGTGCCATCTCGCCCCCCAATGTGCCAGTATCAAGTGCCTCTCTCCTTCCCACCCCCCATGTCCAAGTATCATAGTGCCATCTCGCCCCCCCAAAAGTGCCAGTATCAAGTGCCTCTCTCCTTCCCACCCCCCATGTCCCAGTATCATAGTGCCATCTCGCCCCCCCCCCCCAAAAGTGCCAGTATCAAGTGCCTCTCTCCTTCCCAACCCCCATGTGCCAGTATCATAGTGCCAACCCCCCATGTGCCAGTATCAAGTGCCTCTCTCCCCCAATGTCCCGGTATCATAGTGCCATCTCCCCCCCAAAAGTGCCAGTATCAAGTGCCTCCCCCCCATGTGCCAGTATCAAGTGCCTCTCTCCTAAACGTGCCAGTATCATAGTGCCATCTCCCCCCCAATGTGCCAGTATTAAGTGCCTCTCTTCTTCCCACCCCCCATATGTGCCAGTATCATAGTGCCAAGCCCCCCATGTGCCAGTATCAAGTGCCTCTCTCCTTAGCCCCCCATGTGCCAGTATCATAGTGCCATCTCGCCCCCCCCCCAAAAGTGCCAGTATCAAGTGCCTCTCTCCTTCCCACCCCCCATGTCCCAGTATCATAGTGCCATCTCGCCAAGCCTGTCAGCACTCCTGAGGCCAAGCCTGTCAGCACTCCTGAGGCCAAGCCTGCCAGCACCCCTGAGGCCAAGCCTGTCAGCACTCCTGAGGCCAAGCCTGTCAGCACCCCTGAGGCCAAGCCTGTCAGCACCCCTGAGGCCAAGCCTGCCAGCACCCCTGAGGCCAAGCCTGTCAGCACTCCTGAGGCCAAGCCTGTCAGCACCCCTGAGGTCAAGCCTGCCAGGACCCCTGAGGCCAAGCCTGTCAGCACTCCTGAGGCCAAGCCTGTCAGCACCCCTGAGGCCAAGCCTGACAGCACCCCTGAGGCCAAGCCTGCGAGCACCCCTGAGGCCAAGCCTGCCAGCACCCCTGAGGCCAAGCCTGCCAGCACCCCTGAGGCCAAGCCTGTCAGCACCCCTGAGGCCAAGCCTGCCAGCACCCCTGAGGCCAAGCCTGCCAGCACCCCTGAGGCCAAGCCTGCCAGCACCCCTGAGGCCAAGCCTGCCAGCACCCCTGAGTCTTCAGAACTGTAAGTAAATTATATATAAGGGGAGCTTATAATATGAAAGAGACTAATTATGTCAGAGCCGCTCTTCACCTACACGTGTATCAGCACTAGATATATACCCCTTACTCTCCCTAATACCCAAACTACACAAGATACATATCCCTACCTTCTTTCTAATACACATACACACCCCACGATATGTTCTTTCACCTTCTTGTGTCACAGACCCCTGCACAATTTAACAATCTTCTTTAATACACAGACCTTTAGATTCATACATTTCCTACACTGACACAAATGCGTTGCCAGTGACCAACTGTCTGTGCTCAGTCCTACGCGTAACCGTCGCAAGTGCATGAGGAGCTGCGGATCTGGCGGCGAGGTCCGAGAGGAATGTGGGGGTGGGAGATCCGGGAGGGGGGGGGGGACCAATCAATTTTTTTTGCTATGGGGCCCAGTCATTTCTAGCTACACCCCTGGTATTAACCACTTCATACAAAGAACACTGCAGAGGACCTGCCATGTTGGAGATGTCCTGACCTAGGTGCCAGAATCTGTCTCTTCAGTATTCTGCTATAGCAGTGATGGTGAACCTCTTAGAGACCGAGTGCCCAAACTGCAACCCAAAAGCCACTTATTTAGCGCAAAGTGCCAACACGGCAATTTAACCTGAACACCAATATCATATATCTTCCATGTACTTTATCATTTAGCTATAAAAACCTGCCTACATTCAATATGCTGCCTGTGCTGTTCATAGCATGTCCTGCACTATTGAATGGCAGGCAAATTCTAAGGCATATTGGTACACTATAGACTTTCTCTAGGGTGCGGGTGCCCACAGAGAGGGCTCCGAGTGCCGCCTCTGGCACCCGTGCCATAGGTTCGCCATCACTGTGCTATAGCATGGGACTGCAGTGTTTTTTGATAATTAGCAGCAGCAAATCATCATTGTGATGTGTGTAGATAAAACTTTAATTATATCGAAAACTTGCTCGCCATGTAGTAAACTGGTCCAGTCTCTGCATGCCAGCCACATTCATTTTATATGGTTAAAAAGCAGTTTTTTTCAGAGACTATACTGCCTGAAAGCCAAAGCATTTCATCAGGTGGACTGACAAGCCCTGTAGCAGCAGCATCAGTCCAGGTGCATGGAGATTCCTTTATGATCATTCACTTTACACATGATTGAATAATGTATCCATGGATTTGTAACTCCGCCGCTAGGTGGCAGCATCCTATAATGAACGCACGTATCACTATCCCCACCTGCTGGCCACAGCGGGTAGGACACACCAAGAGGCTGGAATTATACCTGCGCATGCGCACGGCCAACTCTTCCGTGCTCGTTCTTTATTTACGTGCTCGCCGCCCGCAGGGGTGAGCCGCAGCCATGTCTCGCAGGGCCTTGAGAAGGCTGCGAGGGGAACAGAAGGGACAAGAGGAACCTGGTGGCCCCGAGGAGATCGTGGAGGAGGAGGAAGAAGAACCACTACAGCCCGAGTCGCGGAACCGGAAAAACAAGGGGAACCGCAAACTATTGGGGGACCGGGGCCTGAGCAACCCATTCCAGCTGGTGTGTACTGCCATCTGGTGGCGAGCAGAGGAACGGCGCGTGTCAGGAGAGGACCTGTGATGTGTCCCTCCTGGTGGCCTCATTCACATTAGGTGCCTGCCCTGCGTTATTAGCCCTGACACCCCCCCAATAATATCTATTAATTTACATTTACTGCTTGACTGAAGCCGCAGATCAGTGGAGGGAGGCTAGAGAGGCCTACTGAGCAATGTGGCTCCGCTGATCTCCCAGGGAAGGCTTACGGAGCAATCTGACGCCGCTGATCTCACAGGGAAGGTGCATGGAGCAATCTGGCTCCGCTGATCTCCCAGGAATGGCTTACGGAGCCATCTGACGCCGCTGATCTCACAGGGAAGGTGCATGGAGCCACCTGGTGCCGCTGATCTCCCAGGGAATGTGTACAGAGCCATCTGGCGCCGCTGATCTTCCGGGGAAGGTTTACAGAGCCTTCTGTGGCCGCTGATCTCCCAAGGGAAGCGTACATAGACATCTGGCGCCGCTGATCTCCCAGAGAAGGCTTACAGAAATATCAGGTGCCACTGATGTCTTAGGGAACAATATGCAACAAGACCAGCTCATGATCTCCCTCAGAGGCGGATGTCAGGGGGGCAGAACGGGAGCCCCCATATGTATGATCTGAAGGCCTCACTGAGGCGCCCCTGGTGGTGAAGTAGTCCTGCCGCCATCTGTTTCCTTCCATTTCTTTCTGCCTGGTCGGATGTGGAGAGACGCAGGTGTAGGACATGAAGAGTCCTAATCCCATGAAGGGTTGTCCCGACTTTTATGGCTCGGATACGTCATTAATGTCAGATGGGTGCAAGTTCCATGTTTGGGACTCTCATAGCAGTGAATGGGAGGCGGCTGCGCAGGAGATAGGCGCAGGACCTGGGGGCGGTATCCGCATTAGCGCTGAACGAATCAAAGTTAACAAAGTGGAATTCAATCCGAATTTCAGGAAGAATTCAGTTCAACGCAAATCCGAATTTATTGGTGCTTCGTGGTAATGAATAAATTTTTCCTGAAATGGTGATAAAAAAAAAATTATTGTGGAGAGGCCGTGGCGGCCATCTTGATTGAAGAAAATGCGCCAAATCTCTCGCACGCTGATGTGTGACGTTAACATGTCAGCGCGCTGGCCTGGTGCGGTGACGACATCAGTGATGATATCACTGCGCCCACCCAGCATGATGACATTAGTGACATCATCACGCCAGCGCACACGGGAATTGGCAAGTTTTCTTCCGTCAAGATGGCCGCGGCAGCCTCTCCGTGATAAAATGAGGCGAGTATGTACTTTTTTGTTTTAACTCCCTGATGGGCTGAATGTGACTCTCAGATGCCGCGATCAGTGTTGAAAGCTGCATCTGAGGGGGGGTTAAATGACGGAGGCGTTGCGATTGCTGCTGTAAACCTGGCAAAGACCGGACCACAGTTACAGCCATTACCGCCTCGTACCGTATACAGAATAAGTGTCCGCGGGGCGTACCCGGATGTAATCCTCTTCGTTTGATTGACACACGTGCCACTCCAGCAGACAACCGGTGCATGAGCATCACATATGCCCTGTTCTGGGCAGATCCACTTTTTCCTGCGCATGCGCCAGGCACGATGTCGCTTCACGTGCCTTCTAGGAGTAAATTTTCAGGTCACACAGAACGTGTTTCTTGCTTCCCACAGATCACCGAACCAGATGAAGACCCCCAGAGCGATCCAGACACCGGTCAGACAGCCCCGTCCAGACTTACGGATGAAGAGGAGTCCGGCGGGCAAGAGAAGCCTGAACACGAGCCCAGTGAGACAACTGCCGCTCAGGTAGGGACTCCACGACGACAGGCCTGTTTCATACTGACGTTAATGGTTCCGGCAGGAGAACAGCCTGCTGGATCCGTAACTACCGCGTGCAGCTGTCCGTCCGGACCCATTCACTATAATAGTGGTGTGCGCAGATCCAGCTGCAGAGAGGCGGCCGGACAAACACACTGTAGTTACGGATCCGGAACCATTAACACCAGTGTGAAACAGGCCTTTCACACATCTGTGACCGGATGGTCAGTGGTTCCGTGTTTGGTCCGTGTGTCCGTCTTTGGCCCTCCGTGTCTCATCCGTAATCCACAGACACCGCCAGGCTGAAAATGAATTTCCAGAGCATCTCCGACCAATGGTCCACGGAGCAAATACGCACGGCATCTGTGTTGTGTGTGTGGTTTCCACTACTTCTCTAGACTATAATGTGTGTGAGGGATCCATAATCACGGACAAAAATAGGGCGTGCCTCCGTGATGTCGCCACAGTCTGCGGAAAACCACTGCTGTGTGAATACAGACATTCAAGTCAATGGATACGTGAGCGGTGCGTCAGTAACTGACGTGTGTCCGGTTTTCGTCCTAGACTGCTTCCAGTAATAAAACCAAGAAGAAGAAAAAGAAAAGAAAATCGAAGAAGCCCGCGGCCGTGGACGGTCAGGTAAGATAACGGTGGGGGTTGTACTTCATATGTTAGGGGCTGCCCTTTGTAAATGGGAACCTGCCCGGAGACCAGCTGTTATCACTGGGGGAGATTTCCCCACAAACCGTCAGCAAAATCGGATGTGTTGGGTTCACTGCTCCTTTAGTTTCTGATGCTATAATGCATTTTGCGTTGTGTACGTTGTTATCGTGTCTCGTATCACCTGTCGCCATCTTGTGTTTTTCAACCACGTGCAGCCGGATGGCGCTGTAGAGGGTGGCGATGAGCTTGGAGACATTGACAGTATTCTGGAGAGGATAGAAAACACCAATGGAGTTGTGCACCAGTTCCAGAACAACGGCGGCAACGCGAGCGCCCGTCCTCTGCTGTACGTGGAGCACAGGTACGGCGAGACAGGTCTACTATTAACCCCTTCCTGCCCGAACCATATTGAGTTCTCACTTTACTCTCCTGCCTTCCAAGAGCCGTGACTTTTTTACTTTTCTGTTCAGCCGGATGAGGGTTTGCTGTGTTAATGGCATCGTGTAATTCATCATTAGGTACAAGGTTCGGGTTCTCTAAGAATTCCGTTATGGAATCCGCCACCACGGACCATAAGTTATTCTTAGATAACCCGGACCTTGTACGCAGAAGTTCGCTCAACACAACATCATGTTACATATTGAAAAAAACAGGGGGAAAAAATTGAGTTTTGGTCACTGCGCGTCAAAAATGACAGATTACGTTTATTGTGCAGGTCCGTGCGATTACAGGGGTGACAAATTTATTTATATATCTTGTTATGATTTACCAAACTTTGGGAAAAAAATTGGTCGCCATAATCTGACACCCTTAACTTATTCTGTATTTTTTTTATTTTTATTTTTGGACCGTTTTGGGGTAACACATGACTTTTTGATCTATTTTTATTTTTTCTGGGGGAAAAAGTGACCAAAAACCCCACAGATTTATGAAATTTTCTGTTATTTTCACTATAAGGGATAAATATATTTTTATACTTTAATAGTTCAGGTATTTTCGGATGTGGAGATACCAATTATATTGATGTTTTATTGTTTTTGTTTTTTTTTGTTTTTTTTATTACTTTTATTTTAACCCCTCCCCCCCAGGGGACCTGAAGATGTGATCATTGGATCTCTCGTACCATAGACAGCAATACTTTTCTACTGTGTTTGTGACATCTGCCTGTAGCTTAAAGTGCATCTGTCAGCAGTTTTGTCCCCATGACACTGGCTGACCTGTTACAAGTGCGCCCGGCAGCTGAAGGCATCCGTGTTGGTCCCATGTTCATATGTGCCCGAATTGCTGAGAAAAGTGATGGCTTACTATATGCAAATGAGCCTCTAGGAGCAATGGGGGCGTTGCCATTACTCTAGGAGGCTCTCCTCTCTGTGCAACTGCCACGCCCTCTGCACTTTGATTGACAGGGCCAGGCAGTGTAAACGTCATCACACAAGAACACGGCCAGATGTCAAGTGCAGAACAACCGGTCCAAGGCTCATAAAGTGCATTCAGCAGGGTTGAGTGTGTTATTCCGGCGCAGTGGTGCTGAGTTTGCAATAAACGGGTACAGCTACATAGGCAGGTTACTGATAATGCGTGTAGCAGCGCCAAGTAGCCGTCCATAAAAGCCAAGCATTCTAGCCCTAGGAGAGTTGAGCAGCCGAGAGGAGTGTGATGAATGGATAGTCTCTGGTTCTGGGATTGAGTTTATACCTTTTGAATCCGCAAGAACAAAGCGTCAGTTCAAAATAGGGTTGTCACGATGCCAAAATTGTGATTCGATATCGTAAAAAAAAAGTATTACGATATTCGATACCACGCCAAAAAATAAAACGCCAAAAAAAGCGGCATGCATTCCGCATTTTATGAAACATCCGGCCCATAATAGAACAGTCCCAATCCTATTGGGGGGAGGAACAAGGTGACTAAGAAATGGTGAATCGTATGTTTGTTTTTTATTTGATTTATTTATGTTTTTTGTCACAGTGTTCACCACATAGGAGAGTTGTTTTTTAAATATTTTATTAGTTTGGGCTTTTTCTGACGGGTTTTATATATATTTGTTATTGTTTATATATTTTTATATGTAAAATTTGAAAAAAGGGGGTGATTGGAACTTTTAATACTTTGGTGTTTTTTTGCCGGGTCATGTTGAAATGACGAGATGCGCCCCTCTATGCCTTCGTGAAATGCACGTTATGTCACTATCGGTGATTCTGTTTGTAGGAACCTGAACCCAGAGACCGAGCTGAAGAAAATCTTTGGATCTCGAGCCGTCATGGGGGATCAGAGGTGGGTGACGGGTATATGCCGGAGAGAAGATGGCAGCATGGGGGGGGTTTATAGACTGGCCGTCAGCAGCCGCAGATTGGAGAATGGAGGAGATTGTATTGGTTATTTACTTTGCAGACCACGACAGCGACAACGGCTGCATCACCGAAGCACGTGGCTGACGTCCCCGAAAAACACATGGCCGAGATTCAGCAAAACGGGTGAGTGCCCCGCCGGATGAAATGCCAAGATGACCGACTGGCGTGTCCTTTAACGCCTGTGTGACACCGCCATGCTGATTGGGCGCAGTATTAATCCTAGATACTCCATCTTGTGTCATCAGGTATTTCGATGAGTCTTCTGGAGACCAAGCGAGGGGTCCAGTATTTCACCTTTGAGCACCATAGAGATTACCAGCAGGTTCAGTTCAAGTTCCTGGACGCTGTAGAGTCGATGGATCCGAACAACATTGTGGTAAGCGGCGGACTACTTCATGGGCGTGACACTCTCTGGGCAAGCCTTGTACATATTCTTGTTAGGCCTCTTTTAGTCTGTTTCCGTTCCGTTTTTTTGCAGACCGTATACTGAACCATTCATTTCAATGGGTCCGCAAAATAAAACAAAGTTACTCCGTGTGCATTCCATTTCCGTTCCTCAAAAAGATAGAACATGTCCTATTATTGTCCGCATTACGGACAAGGATAGGACTGTTCTATTAGGGGCCGGCTGTTCCGTTCCACAAAATACGGAATGCACATGGACGTCATCCGTATTTTTTGCGGACCTCAAAATACATACGCTCGTGTGAAAGAGGCCTTAGGGTGATTTGTACCTCACTTGTGGCCTCCCTGTATGATCTGGGGCAAAGACCTCGCCCTCTCTGGTGGACTCAACAGAACCATTTGTGACCTGGTCGCCAAGACCTTTCCCAGACTTTACCCGCTGATTACCAGGAATGTGAGAAGCTGGACTTAAAGGGGACCTTTCACCGGTCTGGCATTATTATATAACTAGCGGGTTGACTAGGGCATGCTGAAGGCCTGTTATATCGCTTACTATTTATCCTATGCTCTGCTCCGTCCCCCCGCTGTGCCCCCCGTTCTGGTTTCCCGCCTGGTATGTAAATCCAGACCATCGGTACAGGGAGGAGGAGACAGCCGTGTTTCTCAAGGGGCGTCTCTTTCTCCCTGGCTTTGAGCTGCCCAATCACAGCGGAGAGCGGCATAGCCAGGGAGAAGGTGACGCCCCTTGAGAAACACGGCCGTCTCCTCCTCCCTGTACCGATGGTCTGGATTTACATACCAGGCGGGAAACCACAACAGGGGGCACAGCGGGGGGACGGAGCAGAGCATAGGATAAATAGTAAGCGATATAACAGGCCTTCAGCATGCCCTAGTCAACCCGCTAGTTATATGATGATGTCAGACCGGGGAAAGGTCCTCTTTAATGGTAACGGCTTCAGTCCGAGAAGCGGCCTCCCAGATGGGATTTGTAGCTGACTGTGCATTTCTTTCGTTCTCTCCTCAGCTGCTCCTCCAGATGAACCCGTATCATGTAGACTCCTTGCTGCAGCTCAGTGACGTCTGCCGTCTTCAGGAGGACCAAGAAATGGCCAGAGATCTAATTGGTAAATGTCCGGTTCTGCAGATTTGCGCTGTTAATGTTGTGATTTATATGACGGTGCCTCCTTAGAGTGGTAACGTTGCCTTGTTTTTCCTGCAGAGAGGGCCCTCTACAGTCTGGAGTGTGCGTTCCATCCGGTTTTCAGTCTCACCAGCGGGACCTGCAGGCTTGATTACTGCCGAGCAGAGAACAGGTCTGAGGCCGCTGCTCTTATTATAGGGCTTTACCCATTACACATGTTTATGTTCAATCCATAGGCTTTTGTTCTGGATTCATTAAAGAGCATCTGTCAGCAGGAACACACCTAATATGCCATATATAATGCCAGTTAGGGTTGACTCTGCTGAGCTGTGCCATTTGAGAGAAAATTAACATCTCACCTGGACATGTAATCTTGTGGCTGCGCCAATAGTGGAAACTGCGGTGCAGGTGCGTGGTTAGGGGAGGCGGACTCCGGTGCAGGTGCGTGGTTAGGGGAGGCGGACTCCGGTGCAGGTGCGTGGTTAGGGGAGGGCGGAGGTCCTCTACTTGGTGCTCCGAAGGCATACTGGTAATTAACAAAGTAATAAAACCTTCATTGTCTTCGGACAAGTATCGCTTTACTCAGCAGGGTCAACCCTATTAGCAGGCATGATGCCTGTTCTAATAAGGTTGACACTGCTGACAGATGCTCCTTAGGAGTCAGTGGTCAAAGGCGGCTGATGTTATGTTTACAGTAGGTGCAGAATCCTCATGTGTTACGTGCGGATTTTGCTACACATTTTCCACCTCTAGGTCAAAAGTCCTGAAAATGCGCTAGAAATCAACATAAAATATCTGGCACATAACTGACATATAAAAGTCACCCGTCTCTGTGCAGGGAAAACTCTGCTGCGTTTGGTTAGATCCTCGTGGCTGCGAATATTCCATGCGTCGATCCTCGGGGTTACTGCTGCGTTTGCATTTACTTTCAGAGAGTATCTGAAAAATGTTCTTAAAGGGGTTCTCCGGGAATTAAGAAAATACTTAGGTTATCCAACCCCTGAAATGCTCCCCCATGTGCCCGGGCCCCTCACATGCAATGTACTTGCCTCGCTCCTGAAGCCCGCACGGCCGCCGCTGCATCTCCCCGTCACACAGATGATAGGGAGGCTCATTCCAGTCACTGCCTGCTATTGGCTATACCACCCCCGATGCTGGATGTTTTCATCCGCGCGATGGGGAGATGCAACGGCGGCCGTGCAGGCTTCAGGAGCGAGGCAAGTACATTGTGTGTCTGGGGTTCCGGGCATATGGGAGAGCATTTCAGGGATTGGATAACTCCTTCCTTTAAATATTACTTCATTATAAATATATTCCCATATACTTTTTATTAATTATAATGGCTCTTTTGTCTGGGGAGCAATCATTAGGGGAAATTAAATGGCCGCCGTCCTATTAGTACACACAGAACCTGTCCTAATCACACAGCGGGACAACACTGAGCTAAAGAGCCGCCTCATCCTCCCCTCTGCTCTGCTTGTCAGGGATGATGATCCTGAATACAGCTGATAAGATCTTCAGCTGAATCTCTGTAGGAATGTACAGAGAGGACGGACAGGACAGACTGTGGTAATGGTGACTGCATACAAGAGCTGCTGCTCATTCCCCCCCACCCTCCTCTCTGTACTTCATGTCTCCTCATGAACTCCATTCCTACAGAGATTCAGCTGAAGATCTTATCATTTGTATTCAGGATCATCATCCCCGACAAGCAGAGCAGAGAGGAGGATGAGGCGGCTCTTTACATCACTGCTCTGAAGTAACCTGTTCTCCTGTGTGATTAGGACAGGTTTTGTGCGCTTTAATAGGACGGCGGCCATTTTATTTCCCCTGATGATTGCTCCCCAGACAAAACGAGCCATTATAACTAATAAAAAGTATTTGGGAATATATTTATAACAAAGTAATATTTAAGTATTTTTTAGTCATTTTATTTTCTTAATTTTCCAGAGAGGTTTATGCAGCAGAAACGGGAAGTCTAGAGCTACTGACCTCCTCCTGACGGCCAGTACATGTGATGCAAGGTTCCAGGGGGCCGCGGTGGCAGTGCTGCGGTGCATGTCTGTACAAATCCTTAACACGGCGACAGCCTGATGACCTTTTTCTCCCTGTGTCCATAGAGGGTTCTTCTTGGCTTTGTTCAAGCACATGGTGTTCTTGGAGAAGAGAGGTTGCCTGAGGACTGCACTAGAGTTCTGTAAACTACTCCTCAGGTGAGTGAGCGCATATCTTACCGCCTCGTATCGGAGCTTCTGGCGAGCGTGACGTTGGAGGAAGACTTATACTGTGGCTGATAGCAGTGACGCCTAAATGAAATTAGTCTTTACCCCTTTAAAAAATGTCTTCTTTCGTTTCATCGCCATATTCTACCAGTGATGGGTACTGGAGCCTGCTTGAGGCTCTGAGCCATCCCTGGGATATTACAGCTTCCCCGATCTCATGTCGGGGAACGCTGTTATGGGCGCAGGAGCACGCGTCTGGACTGCTCAGATGGCGTGCTCACATTTGACCACGACCCCGGGTCTCCACTGTTTAAAACCGCAGAAACCCGGCGGCTATGGCACCCACTGCACGCATGAGTGCCGACTTACGCCATATATGTACAGCAGAGGTCGCCAAGGGGTTTTCTGGTACTTAGATATTGATGGTCTATCCTGGTGATGGGTTATCCGTGTCAGATTAATGGGGGTCGACTCCCACTGATCAGATGTTTTGGCAGCCGCCAGACACTATATAGTAGACAGAAGCATAAGGATTCGGCCACTGTGCCGTGTTTTTGCCGGGGTACTGCAGCTCCGCTCCCAGCGCCGGAGACCATACAGTGGACGGAGTCTTCCTCCCCGCGCTGGTGACTGTCTAAAACAGCTGATCATTAAGGGGGGTCCTTGATATTTCTGACCAATCTTGAGAATAGGTGCTCAATATGTAAGTACCGGAAAATCCCTTTAAATCTGACACTAGTATTTTTTATTACCGGACTGATCAGCCTGACGTTATATTTTGCAGTTTTGATCCAGAGAACGACCCTCTTTGTATGCAGCTGCTGATTGATTACCTGGCTCTGCGCGCACGGGATTACCTGTTTCTTATCCGGATGTTTGAGGAGTGGGAGGTGAGTAGATTAGAGGGAATGGGAGAACTGCGGATTAACAAGCCTAAGACAAGTCGCCCGCTTCCATCTATCCCAGGCTGATTAGGGTGTCGTTAGCTGTAGATATACACATAGAGAATTGGCTGCTATATCTTTCTACCACCTCTTTATCTATGTTTTAATCACTTTTGTGTCATTTTCAGGCTCATCGAAACTTATCATTACTCCCCAATATTGCGTTTTCTGTACCGTTGGCTCTATTACAGTACAGTCAGCAGGAAGAGGTGCCGGAGCCAGAGCGGGTGACGACCTATGACAGAGCTTCACAGCTCATTCAGCAGGCTCTTATAATGTTCCCCGGAGGTAGGTGACCCGTCCATCAGGAGTATTCTTTTTAAAAAAGTCCAGATTCTTTCTAATGTATCTTCAGCCTTTATTTCTCGCTCGTATCATTGGGGGACACAGGACTGTGGTACAGCTTGCTGCTGCCGCTAGGCTATACCCCCTCCAGCCTGGAGAGAGCTGATCAGTTTTTAGCTTAGTGTCGTAGGAGGCAGACCTCCCTGCTTGGCTCTTTTTGTTAAGATTTACTTAAGGGGAATAGATTCGCTTGCGTCTGTCTCCCTGGGAGGCTGGCCGGTGTCACGGTTTCCACCGCCCTGCCTCCCCAAGAAGACAAAGCGGACCAGGGCAGCCTCGCGCCAGCAACAGGGCCACCTAATCTCCAGCCCTTCTCTGCCCGGACCCCTGCTGCCTGGTGCCAGCGGTCGTGTGGTGGCCCTGCTGGTACAGATTTAAGACCAAAGATGAAGCCGGGTGAGTATTACCTCTCCCTGTCCCCCTTCCCACCTAGTGGAGGTAGCGTCTGGCTCAGCACTCTCCCTGCTGAACACTTAGGTTCTCAGGGGTTAATCCACCACCGGCGGCACCATTACATGGCTGGGGTTACTGGCGGCTGCATACGCAATAGCGGAGAGTCTCCTCCCTTTTCCCCTGACATATCAGCGCTGCTCGGCACCCTTTCAGTTCGGGTGCACAGCGCACCAGCGGCACCCTTTCAGTTGGGCACATATCGTTGCATCGGCACCGTTCTGGCCATTGCGACTACTGTTGGGGACAAATCGATTTGGCCATATATTATTATTTTTTTAACTGCCGCGATTAATGGCGGCCGCATGCGCCGCCCGACGAGGGTCCTGTGCGGGGGGGGGCATCCTTCATTCTCAAAGTTTGAGGGGGCGTGGCTTATTCTCCCGCCTCAGCACAGCTTCTTCCTCCTTCTCTCAGCGCTACAGGGCTGGGGACCGCCATATTGTCTGGTAGGAGATCGCTACCCCCTCCAGCATAGAGACAGTGCCACAATGTCTGACCCAGCCACTGCTCCCCCTCAGGCACCCTGCAGGACCACCTACTATGCCTGCACTTCATACTCAGTGAAATTCCCTCGTGGCCAGTCACTATCACTGTGCTCTGCATGTCATGTTTCTCTCCATCGTCTGGACGTGGTACGGGCCTTGAAAATCTACCTGTCAGCGGTGGGCTCCTTTTAGGCGCACTGACGCTCTGTTCGTAATCTCCGAAGGGCCTCGTAAAGGTTTGGAGGCTTCCAAGGTGACTATTGCTAAGGGCAAGGCACCTCCTCCCGGAATCGCGGCTCACTCTACCAGAGCGGTCGGTCTTTCGGCAGTGTGCTTTCCTTGTGGTTTTGGTTTAATTCTGTTTCTCCTACTGCTGAAGCACAAACTGATCAGCTCTCTCCAGGCTGGAGGGGGTATAGCCTGCAGGGGAGGAGCTAACAGCTTTCAGCCTAGTGTCAGCGCCTCCTAGTGGCAGCAGCAAGCTATACCACAGTCCTGTCCCCCAATGAATAAAGCGAGAAAGAGATTTTACAGGTGAGTTCGCAAAAATCTTGTTTTTGCTGTTTATTTTTTATTTATTTTCCTCTATAAAAAAAAAACACCTGGAAACCATCAGCAAGCTGTTATTGGTGGTGTGTTTCAGGTTCCTAATGGTGCTTTGCTTGGGTCCAATTGGCTTTTTCAAGGTTGTGTTTTTTTTTAGTTTTTTTTTACAACTATGTTACATCTATGGTCTCGCCCCAGTCCACAGAACAAAGAGGCCATAGGGCTTCCTCCCAGTGCCTGTCAAGTCCTTCCATGTGCCAGGGGATCGCCACCTGTGCTGTGGAATATCTTATGCCAGGAATGGTTGGCCTCTTCTTACTCCTGCATTTGTCCTTGCTGTTGATCACTGTGGTTTATGTTCCCTTTTTTTTTTTTGCTGTAGTTCTCATTCCCCTCCTTGATGCCTGTGGCGTTCAGCCTGACTCTGCTGTAGCTTCTCATCCGTTTTTCGGAGCTGTCTCCCAAATCAGGTAAATAATGTTCATGGCGTTTTCGGACCCCTCCGATCAGATATTGATGGCCTCTGCTGACGATAAGCCAGCAATATTACAATTCTGGACAGGCCCTTTACAGTTTAGAAACTTGAGACCTATTATTTTGACATGTCAGAGGTTTCGATCAGCGGGGTCTGAGGGTTGTGACCCACACTGATGGTTAAATTGAGGTGCTCAGCTGATCCCTGTGCCCCTTTGTTCAGCTCTCCAAGCAAGCAATGTCTGTGCACAGACCTTCTATGATTCTCTCCGCTGGACAGAAGGGGCACAGGGCTCTTCTCTAACTGGCCGTCCCATACAGAATGAATGGAACAACAGGATGCTTGGCTGACGGACGGGACCTCCATGCTCAGTATCTGTGAAGGTCCCAGTTGTTAGTTCATTTTCTCCTGTCCTGTGGGTAACGTTCAGACCCTTTAAGGCAAGCCCGTCATTAAGGTAGTTGATAGATATTTTACTGACACAAATGAATAGTGCTAAGCTGCAATACCAGATACAACCCACGGACAAGAGTGGCATGGTTCTGTTTTTCCAGTCTCAGACAGTTCTATAGATAATTTTGGACTTTGCTATGAAAATAAGTGTATTTTACTTTTGGAATGCATTTTTTTTGCAGCCAACCCATTGCCCTGTCCCAGTTGATCTCTCTGTATATTGGAAGATGTCACAACCTCTGGAAGGATCCTTCAGTCATGTCCTGGCTGGAGCAGAATGTACAAGAAGTTTTGCGCGGGGTGGACAGTAACGATCCTGCAGTGAAGGACTGTGAGCTCCGGTGAGGACACCTCTGTGTGTGACGGTTGTCTGGTGGCAATGCACAAAGTGTACCCCAATCTGTATGACTGAGCAGAACTGCCTGGGAGAGGGGCCTTATCCACTGCCCTGCCATCTACAACACAGACTATCCCGAGCTCAAAAATGATGCCACCCTGGGAGTGAAAACATGGGGAGTGGGATGATTGAAGGTTCAATTTCCAAGCAAACCGGGCAGGCGCTGATATGAAGGGCACTAGTACTTCCTGCAGATGACACTGTATGTCCTGAGCCCTCCGTACACATGCACGCATGGCTTGGCTGTGCATGCATGTGCGCTGAACGTGGAGTGGAAGCTGCTGCCAGATGCCTCTGGTGGCTGATTATCCCTGAGCGAACAAAAGGATGAGCGAGTTGAAATCCAACATGCCCCATCCTTATCTCCCCCAACATCTGCTATTGGCTGTGATTCAGAAGGCCCCCCCCATGCACATTAGATGGTTAGCCAGTCCTGAAGAAATTTTCAGGTTTGGCCAGGTTAAAGGGGTTGTCTGACACTTTGTAAAATAAAATTCTGGAGGGCAGTAGCCAGGCTTATAAAAGATAAAGGTCCCTCGGGTCCAGCAAGGCGGGCCTGGTCACCTTCGGATTGGAAGTAATGATGATGTGACATCCGTTGTTTTCTTGACGGCTCAGCCAGTCACTGGCCTCAGCTGTCACCTGCCCTTAACGCACTAGTGACGGTCGAGGCCAGTGATTGACTTGGCGGTCACGTGAACAATGGAGGCGAGATTGTCATTTCCGGTCCAGCAGAGACTGTGCCCACAGTTCATCTTCCTTCTTTGTTTTATAGACTTGGCTGCTCCCCTTCCGACTTTGCAAAGTGTCGGACAACCCCTTTAAGTTTGCCCAGCTGCACGTTCACTGCTCGTAGATGAAACTGCAGAGCTGGAGTCCGGCCACCATCTTCCCGGATTGTGCATTATCATTTGGCACTAAGTGTAGAGTATGAAGTGAAATTCTATTCCGCAGAGGAGACCACAGAGGCGCCCGGTGCCACTGACACGTATGAATTATGTGCCATCCACATCTATAATGAAACGTATCTAGATCAGTAGGTTTATTACTTACGGCAGGCCGCGGGCACCTAGATGCTGTCAGGAGGTTATGGTGCCTCCCTTTTTTTAGACTTTCGGAAAGGGAGCCGCTGTGAGAAGTGTGAAGCTCGGAGAACAAAGGCCCATTGATAACATGAAAGCGTTCTCTGTAGCTAGAAATAGCCGGATCGCCCTGTACTCGCAGGGGCCTGAAAGACTTGTGATTGTTGCACTGATCTATGTCAACTTTTTCCATCGCCAGGAGAAAGACTGTGTATCAGAGCGCCCCCAGGAACATCCATCGTCACATCATCCTATCTGAGATCAAGGGAGCGAGCGCTGCGCTGCCTCTGGTAAGTATTCCGCTGCCCTGTGTGCTTGATCCGCGGAGGAGGGGGCACATTTAGCGATTTCTTGCTCATATCATTGGGGGACACAGAAGACCATGGGTATAGCTGTTGCCACTAGGAGGCGACACTAAGCCAAAAAGTGTTAGCTCCTCCTGTCAGCTATACCCCCCTGCAGACACTGGGCTAATCAGTTCTTAGCTTTTTCTTACAGGTCTGCCAAAGATCTAATTTGAGGTTTGGGCTTCGGTCGGTCTTAAACCACTGGTTTTCCCACACATGAGGGGGGGGGGACCCCAAGCCTGCTGCTCGCTCCCCACCTCTAGGCAAGGATCTCAAATCCGCTGTTAACCGCAGGGTCATTTTAACCTCCCCTCGGGGAAGTCCTCCCTGTTACCAGTGTAGCTGTCCTCTCCAAGGGGCAGCACACCGGTGAAGGTGAGACGGCTGGAGTCAGGGTGGGCAGAAACCGCCAGATACGCAAGTATATTACCTTCTCCTCGTTTCCTAGCTCGGGTAATCTAGCCAGCAGGGCACATTGGAGAGCTGTCTCTATACAGCATTAAAATGTATTGCCTCCTTGGAGGCAAAATTAGTTTTAATCACTTCTGCCTCTGTGATTGGGTGCTGTAGCTCCAACATTTGTCGTCTTTATGCTGGCACTTGGCGCCGTAGCTGACAAGTCCACTCGCTCCGGATGGCACGGGACATCTGCACCACTTCCATCAGCAGTCCAGGTATTTGCAGTAGCACGGGATCCTGTAGCTGATGATTCTCCTCACTTCTGGTGTGCTCTAGTACGGGGTTCTTCAGCTGGCATAACCTACTCGTTTCTATGGCACTTGTCTACCACATTGTTCCATTCTCAAGTGGGGCATTGGCGATACCAATCGATGCTGTGACGGCATCAGCGTTCCCTCTTTTAGGAGATTGTCGTCTGCGTTGCTCTCCTCTCCGGGTAGAGCGGTTGTGCTGTCACTTGTTGTCTCCGCTTATTCGTTGCTGAGACACAGCTCCCCCTCTACTTCTCCTCTTCCACAAGGCGAGTAGTTGCACTCCCCCAGATACTGTTCTGTCTGCTTGACCAGCATCTATATTCATGGGGTTCTTGTATTACCCCTCTCCGCTGTGGGGCGCCTGCGCTGGCACTATATTTTTTTTCTATATTACCAGTTTTTTGGGGCGTCCACATGACACTCCTGTGCTGGCGGAGTATTTGTACATCTCTGGTTGCTGTCTCACCACTTTGTATTTTTCTGATAACCACTTTCTTCCCGTCTTCAGGTGGAGTTACTAGACTATGGCGGTAGATGGTCTGGGACGAGTTACACATCTCCGATGTTTCAGGAGTCGGCATCGCTTCTCCCTATCGCTAGGTGTTTATTCTTCAGCTTCCAGGCCAGGCAGTCTTCCGGGGAGTCTGACCGCTCCTCTAATTCTGGTAGTTACTGTAATCCTCTGCGTGCCTCGGCCTACCACATTGCCATTCTCCTTTTTTCTGTAGCTCCTATTTTTTTGCGAACAGTGTGCGCTGCGGTTTTTCACTTTGGATACGCTTCCGTGCCTATACTCGTAATGACGTTTCACAGTGCAGTTGCTCTGTCTTCTCCGTTTGGTCATCCAGCCCAGCGCCAGTCATGACATTGACCTGGGTCCAGCATCACTCAGTCTTCCTGAATGGGCTCTTATTACTCCCTGAGGGCAATGTTTCTCCTACCACGCTACTCCCCATTTCTGTAATGGTTTTTGGGTCAGTTCAACTGGTTTGTTCCTGTTGTGGTTTTTCCATCTCTCTTGATGAGTGACTATATTCTATGATTTTTCCTATGTTCACATACCCCTTCCTGGTGTTTGCACATTTGGTAAGGGTTTGTCTAGGTCCACCGGTCGCTAGGTTTGACCAGGTCTCATATGTACGCAGATCCTATAGACCCATTTCTATTTGGATAGACCTCCCTCGGTTCCCTCCCTGGATATTCAGCCCTGACTACTTTGTCATCGTCCTGCTGGAGTGTTCTTTTTCTGGTAGCCATGACCAGGCATGGCGTTTTGGGCTTTTTTTTTTTGCACCCCTTCTTCGTGTCTGCGGTCCTTCATATCCTGATGAGCCTTCTAATCCGTATTCCACAGACTGGGTCTCCTTGGTTTCTTTCTGCGCTGCTCCTATCGCCAGTCTTCAGACTTCTTTCTTTCATCTCATCCTATATTGTCACAGTTGATGACCCTAGGGTGGTTTTCCTATGGTTCTGGTCTTCTGGTATCAGTCTCCGTCTGAGTATTCTGGCCCATGCAATGTCTTCTTTCTCCTTCATCTTCTCGCTCGGTTTGTTATGGTGGCTGACTCGTCTTCGTGCTCGTCCTTCTTTTTGGCTATTCTGTGCTGCTATCCACTTGGCCCTTGGCTTAGTTTCCCTGGGCTATTCTTTCTTCTGCCTATCCTCAGACTCTATGTATTCGACACTCTCTTTTGTGTTCTTCCTGTTCCATTCAGGGTTCCTGTCCATCCTTCCCCCAAATTTCCATGTGGGACCTTATGGCCAGCCTTAGGTTTATTCTGGTCTATTGTTCCCTCCCCATGGTACTGCTTTAGAACGTCCCATGGTCTTCTGTGTCCCCCAGTGATAACGAGTGGGAAAATAGGATTTTTTGTGCTTGCCTATAAGAGTTCACTGGGGGGACACAGTTCCCACCCAGTATCTGCATTGCCGGTTCCTCTGGATGACTCCCCCCTGTTCTTGCTTTTGACCCGTCTCCAGCTCTCCTGGCTGCTCCTACTGCTTCCGTACTAACTGGTTAGCTCAGTGTCTGCAGGAGGGGTATAGCTGAGAGCAGGAGATAACAACACGTTGTGGCTTAGTGTCGCCTCCTAGTGGCAGCAGCAGCTATACCAGGGTCTCCTGTCCCCTCCAATGAACTCAGCGAGAAAAGAATTGTACAGGTAAGCACAAAAATCTGATGGTTATCCCCTATCAGCAGGACCTTATATAACCCGAATACCCTTTTAACGTTCAGAATGTCACAAGATGTCAAGCATTTCTCAGCCTTGGAAGACAATACTAAGAATCTTAAAGGGGTTTTCTTAGAATCATCCCATGTCAGGGTAGCTGCAGCAAAGACACGCTTGTCCAATTCAGTGGATTCTGGAAAAAAAAAACTTTAACCAGTTAAATATATGGCGGGTGGTCCAGGTCTCTAACGTCTGCGCCACATTATATTTACATCATCAGCCTTAGGGTCCATTCACAGGTCCGTAGTGTATTGCGGATCCGCAATACACCCGGCCGGCACCCCCACAGAACTGCCTATTCTTGTCCACAATTGCGGACAAGAATAGGACATGTTCTATTTTTTTTCCGGGGCCGCGCTCCAGAAATGCGGATGCGGGCAGCACACTGTGTGCTGTCCGCATCCATTCCTTCTCCATAGAGAACGAATGGGTCCGCAATTGCATGGATGCGGACCCATTCTACGGACGTGTGAATGGACCCTTAGCCGGTTGCCCTATGGCTGGGGGCCCTGGCACTAAGACCAAGGTGGTTGTTTTCCCACTTCTGTCTTCTCTAGTATTTACTGTGTTTGTCCTGGAGGTGGTCACATGATCACCGGGATTCCAGTGCCAGGAGGCTGCTGCTGGGTGTAAAGGTGACTACCAGACGAACCCAGAACTGGACGTGCGAGATATCAGAACTTGCAGTAGAGAATGATTAATGCAAAAAGGTCTATTGCAGAGTAATGTCATTTTCATAGCGCCAGCATATTCTATAGCACCTTACTATAAATTGCTAGATGTAAAAATCATATAAATTGAAAAAAAAAAGGTCTAACAAAGTATGTAAACCTGAATTATTCTTTGGAAAAAAAAAATGCGGAGAAAATCACGTCACTCGCCCAACAAGTAAGCAAGTTCTAGGCATTAAACGGACGCGTGTGAATGGTCCTGAACCGGTTAAGCTGCTCCTCTCAGTAAGTGTCGCTATTAACGGAAGCGCCAATAATCGCTCTGTTAATTTTCCCATTGATGTCTCATTAGTGACTAACTCCGCCCACAAAGCGTAATCTCCTATTGCTTTAATCTTCTCCGGCTTACTCCTAGGGTTGCGGCCCATGTAAAGGGGCGATCCCACGATCAATGTAAAAAAATTTAAAATCGCACATCATAGAACACATGACAACCTCTAACAAAGCCAGAACCAGCCCTGGACCTCGCATGGATCCAGAGATCTCCACAGTCATTGCTCCAATTGCCCAGCTAAATCTTTTTCAAGATGGCAGCTCGGGGGCGGGGGGGGGGGGGGTCCTATAGCTGTCATGACATCAAACAGAAGATATGGCAGTCAAAGGATGGAACTGAGCATGTGCAACCACCTTTGCGAGGTGGACAGAGAGATGAGGAAAAGAACAAACAGCAGGTGGCGCTATACAGAGATGTTATTGAATAGCTCAGTAGCTATAAAGTATTACAAAGTATTCAGATCAAGGTGTTGGCTTAAAAATGCGGAATATTTAGTAAGACATTCGCCGTACGTCATGGTTAGACTTCTCCGGTGGACGGAAGACTGCATGCGCCGGGCGTGCTGCAGCATTCACTTGGCTTCTGAGCTGGAGTACCCCCGCAGGGCCACTTCACAGTGGATGGAGATGACTCTTTACGGCTCCGTTCATCATGTACAGTAGTTACCAGCAACTGATCGGTGGGGTCCCCGGGTTTCGGTCCCATCAGTGAGACCCCCACAAGAATGGAGGACTTGTCGCCCCATGGAGTGGCGGTCGAGCACGTGCGCTGTTGCATAATTCGGTGTCAGAGATTAGGAACTCCTATGGAGATGAAGGCAGCCATAGCGTGCATGCTCGACCACCACTGCATTCATCCAAGGAGGACCACAGTCCCGTAATCTGTGGGGATCCCATCAAACATTGACACCCATAAAGGGGTTGGTTACTGTCTTTTACTGCGGCTAGTAACAGGTGTGCTCACCTGCTCCCAAAATGATAGTCCCGTCCATCAGCGGCCTCCATTCACTTACACTGGGAACGGATTTGGGAACCAGCCTGTCCCCTGTGTGAGTGAATGGAGGCCACTGATGGACGGGACTCTATCGGCGTCCATTTTCGGAGCACGGACCTGCAAGTAAACATAAATCGGACGTGTTAAACCTTTTGGATATCGGTGCGGATGGATTGATAATGCCTGGTTGTGCAGATAGCGGCCGAGCCCAGTCACATTGCAGACGTTTATGTCCACGCTGATTACAGTATCCAGCATTGACTGGTGGTGGAGGGGCATTACCAATCTGAATGTGGCCCATTAAAGCAGCCCCCATCTTGTGTGTAGTACTGAGCGCGCACAATCCGCGTGTCTCGCCAAGCCCCATCCTGCATCGTGTCTCATGCACCCCGTCTCTTCAGCCTCCTCTCATTCCTGTATTGTGTTTGATTATCCGGGGATTTACTCTTGTGTTTGTCCCGTCTACAGGATGTGACGTCGCAGCCGGTGCTCGGCTTTGACCCGTTGCCTCCCCTGGACTCTGTGGTGTCGTACACAAGGCCCGAGAGGTAAATCCTGGTGTCATTTCCCACCATGATGTCTCTGCCCGGTCTGGTTGTTAATGTTTTTTTTGTTTTTTATGCTCTTCTTCCAGAACGCACCGGCCGTCGAATGGAGGGACCCTATCTCTGTTCTTTAGATCGCTTTTACCAAATTTTAACTTGCAGGTGGGTGAGAACATAAAACGAAGCTCTTTGCTTTTGTCATTTTGTCAAGGCCTTATGCACGCGGCCATTACCCGGAGTGCGGGCGGTGCAGAACGGAGACACGGAAGGACTATGGACTGCTTCCGTGGGGTTCCTCTCTGTGCTTCCGCACCACGGACCCTTTCAAGTTGAATGGGTCTGGATCCATCTGCGGCAGCCGCACAGATGTTGTGGTCCCCAATGCACGGAACGGCCGAGCAACAGCCGTGTGCATGAGGCCTAAGGAGGCTGCCTGCTTTAGACAAGGCTTTAAAGGGAGTGTCGCCAGACAGACCCCTTTAAGAGAGAGCCTCTAGAAGATGATTATCAATCTAAATCACGTCGGCTGAAGCGAGCGCCCTGTAAATGATTGTGCCTTAATTCATGTCGCTGATCATGTGGTGCCTCTCCGGCAGTCACTTCCATAAAGCCCTAAATCTTTTCTTAGAACTCTGTGTTGTGCCATCCCTGCATTATTCCTTCTGGAAAGGTAGAAATAAATTTGCAACTGGGCGTTACCGCTCATCTTGTTAATACGGCGTCCAACACTGTAAGGACACTCTCGGTGACACGGAGAAAGGGAACACCCAGTTGTCCGTTTATACATTTCCAGGAGGAATAACGGGGGAACCACAATGCGGAGTTCTCTGAAAACATTCCAGAGGGTTAAAGCAGTTTTTCCACATTGAACACTGCAATCCTGGGACGCAGCAGCCCCGGAGCACCGCCACAGAGGCTCCTGTTCCCGATATTGCGGAATGGATGCGGAACCATTTGCGGACGTGTGAATGGCCCCCTACACTCCAAGGTCCCCGCCGCCGGTGCTGACAGGACATTCATCATTCATATGACTGCTGCAGCCGATCGCTGGTTGTACATGTGGGCGGTGAGGCCAGTGATTGGCTGCAGTGTTCACATGAATGATGTGAGTGACCTCCTCGCTGGATGACCAGCAGGGACCACCTGGACAGTAGCGCTGGAGCTGCCGGGATTTTATGGTTAAGTCAGTTTTGTTTTTTGTTTTTAAAACCCTGACAGCCCATTAAACTTATACGGGAAGGTGAAATCAGTGTTGTATTCTCCTGACGAAGAGGGGAAAGCCTTTGTGACCCCCTTGAAACGCCTCGAGGACCATAGTGTTTATGAGTAGGTCTTGTGTGTAAGCCATTAGCCCCCGGGGAGACACGGGCGGCCACAAGGCATCTGATGGGTGTAGCAGATCATTTCGGTGGTAGAGGCCTCTATGACCTGTGTATTCCTGTCCTCTCTCACGCTGCTGTATTTCGCCCGGTCACACCCCATGGTACTATAGTAACCATCCAAAAATACACACAATGCCTTGTTTTCATCATTTGTTTCCCCGGGGGGTGAGCCATTTTACTGGGTTTATCAGCGGTACGGATCATTTCTGGAGAGGGACGACTGGTAGACTCATGTGATGGTGTGAGGGGAGGGCTGTGTGTAATGGGGGGGAGGTCATTGATGTGAGAGGGAGAATAGCGATTAGGGAAGGGGTCGCACGCACTAAAAGCAGAAGGAGCAGGCCCCACAGCAGTGCAGAGTATTTCAGTAGAAGGATGATTTAGAATTGGGTGAGGCAGGGGCCCTCTGCTGTTGGGTGACCGCTCACACGGATCCAGAGATCCCACCATTCATTGCTCCTATTGCTCTGCTGCAGCTCAGGGGGCGTGTCCTGCCTGTTGCAGCTCAGGGGGCGTGTCCTGCCTGTTGCAGCTCAGGGGGCGTGTCCTGCCTGTTGCAGCTCAGGGGGCGTGTCCTGCCTGTTGCAGCTCAGGGGGCGTGTCCTGCCTGTTGCAGCTCAGGGGGCGTGTCCTGCCTGTTGCAGCTCAGGGGGCGTGTCCTGCCTGTTGCAGCTCTCTCCTTATCACAGCTCAGGAAGCATTTGAAGGATAAAACTGAGCATGTGCGGCCACCTCAGTGTGCAGGTCAAAGAAATAAGAAAAAGCACAAACAGCAGGTGGCGCTATACAGATTGTACTGAATAACTCAACAGCTATACAATTTTATTTATTTTTTTACAAGCAATTACAAAAGTATTCAGATCAAGGCACTGGTTTGAAAACTAGAATATTTTTTGCGGGACAACCCCTTTAATGGAATTTTATCCGTAACCCTTTACATAGATCACTATATTACACTTCAGTGCTGCCACCTGCTGGTCTGAATTGTAATATACAAGTAATGAGCCCAGAAGCCTAGTACAGGCTTTGGCTCATTGCTTTCATGAAACGCCTTCCCCAATCTCTGCCCGGTCGAGGCGTTCCTGCTCGGCAAGTGCGCGCTTCTGGGTTTTAGGCCTCTCCAGATGTCACATTTTGACCACAAATGTGTGCGATTTGATGTTATTGTCAATCGCATACATTAGCCCTGGGTGTCTGCTGTGTGAAAGCGGTTGCTAGGGTTGTTGGCTCCGCTCCGGATCGGGCGCCATCTTTAAAGACCTGATATCCACCGGACTATTACTGTTAAAGGGGTGGTCTGGTGGAAAGAAACTCGCGTTCAGCTAAGAAGGTTGTCCCAGAAAGTTGACTTAGGATAGGTGTTAAGTGTCCGATCAGTAGGAGCCCAAATGCTGGGATGCCCACTGATCACAAGAACGTGGGGGGCCCGTGTCCCCTGTTGGTCAAACATGCACGCTGCCGGCTATAGGAGTACTGCGCACGGTAAATCGCGTAGACCGTGAATGGAGCGGCCGTACAACACGCCTAACCAATCCTCCATTGAAACGCGGGGCACGGAGCCATCGGTGATCACGTATATTATTGTAGTTTTGTCTGTTGCTGGGAACAGCCTCCATTGCTCTCAGAGGGAACGGTCCCCAAATGCCCCCCCCCCCCCCCCCCCCCCCCCCGCTTCTAGGAACAGCATCCTAAGGAAATCACATGGCGTAAAGCTTCAAAGACGTCCCAGAAGGATAAACTAATTTGGGCATTAGAAATATTTGACTTTGAAGTAATTCGGGCTGTGTGCTGGAAAAATGACATCAGTGGCCGGTTATCCCACTTATCCCATTATCTCAGACGTCCAACGATATAAACGCATTGGGGCAGATTTATTAAAGGGGTCCTCTCACTTCACCATGTAGAGCAGGGGTGCACAACCTTGTCAGACTGAAGGAATCCCAAGGGCCAAAAATAAAAGTTAAAGGGGTATTACCAACTCATATACTGTATTTATTGCATATTGTACATACAGTATATACTATGAATGTCCAGAATTCCCATCTAATGGAGAATACATGAAAAATGCATGTGAGCAGCCACAAGACATAGACATCCATGTCTGTCACCAGATGGTTTAGAATGATATCGAGGGCCGCAGGTTGGGCACCCCTGATGTAGAGAATGTTACTACAAGGCACTTACTAATGTATTGTGATTCTCCATGTTGCCTCCTTTGCCGGCTGGATTCCTTTTTCCATCATTTTATACACTGCTCATATCCAGGGGTTACGACCACCCTGCAATCCATCAGCGGTGGTCGTGCTTGCACACTATAGGAAACAGCGCAGGCTTCTCTGGTGGCCAATATGTAGCAGTGGTCGTAACCCCTGGAAACGAGCCGTGTATAATGTGATGGAAGAAGGAATCCAGCCAGCAAAGGAGGCAACATGGAGAATCACTATACATTAGGAAGGGCCTTGTAGTAACTTCTTCTACATGATAAATGCCATTTTCCTGATGTAAGACAATTTCTTTAAAGGGGTTGTCCGGGCTTTTACTATTGATTATCTCTCCTAAGGATAGATCATCAATGTCAGATTGGCGGGGGTCTGACACCCGGCACCCCCTCTGATCAGCTGTGCGGGGAGACGGCGACCGCTGTGTGCACGTGCTGTCTCCCGTCACTCCTCCTGTCCGCTGCTGTATTATGGGACAGAAGAAGGATGCGTGCACTGCGTCTCCTCATACAGCTGATCGGCAGGGGTTCCAGGTGTCGGACCCCCGACGATATGATTAGGGTTGTTGCAGGGTTTTTTCGATACTAGCCCGCGCTCATGTTCCCTCAGCACCACAGGGGAGAAGGAAGCAGTCTCTCCCTCCCCCTGTGCCGCACTGCGCCACCAATGATAGGACGACCTTTTTTATGGGTTCGGACTTAGTTAAGTTAGCAGGCTACATAGAGCGGCGCCCAGGGATCTCCCTGCACCTATTCTTATTCCTGGGCGCCGCTCCGTTCGCCCGCTGTGCCCCAGTTACAGTCTCCTGCTCTGTATGCTAATCACTACTATCGGAGCGGCACCTGAGGGGTTAACTGCTGCTGATTTGCTGCCAGTACCCGCCTCCTGTATTAAAGGTTAATTATCATTGGTGGCGCAGTGCCCCCTCCCCTCCTCAACCCCCCCCCCCCCTTCAGTATTAAAATCATTGGTGGCTCAGTGCCCCCCCAGTATTAAAACCATTGGTGGCTCAGTGCCCCCTCCCCTCCTCAACCCCCCCCCCCCCCTCTTCAGTATTAAAATCATTGGTGGCTCAGTGCCCCCCCAACCCCCCCAGTATTAAAACCATTGGTGGCTCAGTGCCCCCTCCCCCCCAGTATTAAAATCATTGGTGGCAGTGGTCACAGGGTCCCCTCACCTCATTGGTGGCAGTGGCAGCTTCTGATCGTAGCCCCAGCAGTGTAATCCCGGGGCTCCGATCAGTTACCATGGCAGCCAGGACGCTACTGAAACCCTGGCTGCCATGGTAATCTCTGCTGCTGTGTGTACTATGCTCAGGGCCTCGGGGAGAGTGTGAAGTCCTATTCACCATAATAGAGCTCTATTGGGGTGAATAGGACAAGGGATGAAAAAATCCCAGGTTCTAGCCCCTAAGGGCGGAAATAGTTCAGTAAAAAGTAAAAAAAAAAAAGTATAAATTACATATGTTTATTTATTGTTTATATATTTTATATCACATATCGCCACGTCCGAAAAGTCCAAACTATTAAAATAGAAAAAAATCTATGCAGTGAACAGAAAAAAAAACAGCGCGATTCGCCATTTAAAAAAAATGCGGAATGCATATGGCTTTTTTTTTTTTTTTTTTTTTTTTTTTTTGCATGGTACCGAGTATCGCAATACTTTTTTATGGTATCGAATCAAAAATTTGGTATCGCAACAACTCTAGATCTGATATTGATGACCTATCCTGAGGAGAGATTATTAATAGTAAAAACGCAAAAAAAGGGGCGTGCCAGAATTCACTATTTATTAATATTTTATTCTGCTCTCGCCACTTTTACAAAATCACGAGTGGGTCTTGGCAAGAAAGGGGCAGGACCAGAAGATGTTCAAAAAGGAGCATTATTCACCTCCCCCGAGCCACTGCCGCTCTCGGCTTCCTCTCCTGACTCAGCATGCTGGAAATGCCATGCTATGGCCTCATGCACACGACCGTTGTGCGTTTTGTAATCCGCAAAACACAGAAGACGTCCGTGTGCGTTCCGCAATTTGCGGAACGGCACGGACAGCCATTGATAGAACTGCCTATTCTTGTCTGCAAAACGGAGAAGAATAGGACAGGTTATATATATTTTTTTGCGGCGCACGATGCGGACAGCACACTGAGTGCTGTCCGCATCTTTTGCGTCCCCATTGAAGTGAATAGGTCCGCATCCAAGCCACAAAAACTGCGGCTCGGATGCGGACCAAAACAACGGTCGTGTGCATGAGGCCTAAAGCTACTTTCACACTTGCGGCAGCAGGGTCCGGCGCGGGGAACAGCTTGCTGGATCCGTGCTAACGCTAGCCCACCGTGCTGCCAGGAGTCCGCTCTGGCCCCATTCACCATAATGGGGGCAAAGAAGCCGAGAGGCAGCCGGACAAAAAGCACAGCATGCGGTTCCTCCTCCGGAACAGCCTGCCGCAAGTGTGAAAGTAGCCTAAGACGGGACAGGAAGCGGACCCCAAGGAGTTTGCCAACAGAAACGCCAGTCTTAGTAAATGTGCCCCCTTGCGGTAGATTCACTAATCCGGTCTAATATTCAGACACTTAGACCAGGCAGTCTGAAAAATGGCTCTGAGAATTTGGTGCGTCCTTTAGTCTCTTTTGTCTAACTTTACACCCCACACTTTGTGCTAATATTTTGGAACAATTTTGGTGCCTCTTTCCCGCTAAACCACGCCCATTCCCATTAAGCCACGCCCCAGTCACACACACAAAAAAGCGTCTAAAGCATAAACCACATGTGCACATTGAGCCATCTTCGTGTAATAAATCTTCCCCATAATTTTTTCAGGGCGATGAGGCTGCTGCCGAGGGTGAAGACGCCGGGGCTGCGCGGGACTTGAATCGAGGTGTGAATAGACTCATGGCAGCAATGAGAGACATGCTGGCCAACATCCAGTTCCAAGAACCTCCGCGGGAGGACAATCCTGACATGGATGCGGATGCAGATGGAGAGTGGGACTGATGCCTTCCCCGGTCCTCACCGTACTTTTTTACAGTCTGTACAGTGCAATAAATGGAGATGTGCTATCCAGCGCGGGTCTCGGGTGTCAATATGATGCATAAGATGATTCCTCGTAATCCCCTGTATCAAGTTCTTCCTCTGTAAATCACGTGTTTTCGGTGCCTCCATCATTGAGAACATGTGAGCGTCCTGCAAATCTCATGAAGTGTGAAGCGGGGCGCTGGTAATGCATCTCATGTGAGGTACAGCAATCCCTTCAGAATTAGACCAGTCACACGGAAACCATGACGTTTCTTCCAGAATTGAACCGCCCTGACCCCACCGGTGGTAATGACATGGGCCGTGGCTGGCGGCCGCTCTTCCCTAGACAGTGGCAGCTCTCTGCCGACGCAGAATCGCGACTTCAATATCCCATTCACAAGCTGTGGACAAACTGGCATAATGGGAATCACAGGATGCCATCCTATCCGTCATGGATTTGACCCATTTCAGGAAAAATCTGAGCAGTGTCCTAACACCTTTAGGCCTCATGCACACAGCAACTTGGTACGGTCTGAAGAAATCTACGAGAGCGTACGTTTTTTAGGTGTTTTTTTTTTTCATGTCCTCCACGAGTACCATAGGAACTCCCAACTTGCATGAAGAGTCCAAGGCAGCACCAAAAAAGTATAAACCGCTTTTTTCTGGGGGGCGAATAGCAGCCATGTTTTGGCGTGAAGGCTGCCCCCAAGCTGTGTATCCATGATTTGGCGGCGCCTTGGACTCTACGCGATTCTACACATAAACGAGGACAAACGTAGTAAAAAGTATGCCCTCGTGGACTGCGTTTGTCCGGTTATAGTTTATGGGTGCTGTATGGCGAGCGGTACGTCTCACCGCCTCTTTCCTGCACAAAGGGAAGAAAAAAATATATATCATTTTTTTTATTTAATTGGGGGGCTGTACAAAACAAATACGTAACCCCTCATTCGCCTATTAAATGGGCTGTCTAGGACGGGGGTCAGCAACCTCCCGCACTCCAGGTGTTGTTAAACTACATCTCCCATCGCACCTGCGTGGAACGGAGCCTAAAAGTCCTGCCGCTCCTGCACCACCACTCCAGTCCCTGCCAGGCCTGCAGCAGTCACTTGCCGTTCATCGTTCACAGGATTGCTGCAGGGACTGGAGTGGTGAGAAATCTTAAAGGTTAGTGAAGGTTTTCTTAGTCTAGGACTACACCTGCTGTCGCGCTGCTGCCGGCGAGTCACGTGTGGCGCGTGACTTATACTGACGTTAAAGGGGGTATTCCCATCTGAGACACTGGGGGCATATCGCTAGGACATGTCCCCATTGTCTGATGGGTGGGACCCGCACTTATATCGAGAACGGACTAGGGAAGGTGGTCGTGGTGGGAGGACCCCGGGTTTCCTTGGGTCCAGCCACCACGAAACGCTCTGCCCATAGAAGTGATTGGGAGCGCACTGCACATGACCCGGCCACTGCTCCCATTCACTTCTATGGGCCCAACGGAAATAACCGAGCCAGCGCTCAGCTATTTGTGGCGACTTCATAGAAATGAATGGAGGGCGGCTGCGAATGCGCAGTGTGCCGTCTAAGACTTTCAGGGCCCTGTTCTCGGTGTAGGTCCCAGAGGTGAGACGGGTATGTCGGGAGTGATTTGCAACACCATAGACGTACATTACATAAAATGTTGCGCGACATGTTGACTTGCAGCCTTTTTCTGCCATAAATGAACCTTGAAAAATCCCTTTCACGTCTGTAGTGAATCACGCAGTTCACTACGGACAGGGCGTTATTTAATGTTGCCTTTGTGCGTTTTTAGTATTTATTTTATTTTTGTCAATGCGCAGAATGCTTTGGGTCGAGGAATATTAGTCTATTACCTACTATCCAGTCTTGTCTGTGGGGAGCTGCCATTATGCAACACGTTAAAAGCCCTACGTGACTTCTCCGTGCAGCCAGAGAAGCCTTGCGTGCAATCGGAAGGAGAAGAACGCAAGATTTTATTATATCACTCAAAATGTACTTTGTGTAGTTCTCATCCTCATCGCATCTGAATAGACCCAATATTGTCCGGCTTCACGGTCACACAATGCCTGTATTTATGGAGCTTCAGGTTGAGGAGCCATGGACTCTGCTATTCTAATGTCTCTTAAAGGGTCTCATTTATACATCCTATGCGTTACCTTATTGGAGTCAGCATGCCCAAGAACCTATGAATGTGGGCTTCTTTTCTCTTTCTAATCCTGTGTAGCCACAAAGAATTGTATTTACTGCAGCCTGGAGCTGGCCGTACGCTCCTGACTCTACCATAACCATCAATGTCATCTGGCAGTAAGTGGTGCTGTGGTCACACAGTGCAACATTGCGTTTTCATGTAAGCCCCATATAGCCCTGGATTTAATGGAGGCCATTATGGCACCAAATGCAGTAAAAGGCAGAGTGGACCCAGCATGCATGTGGAACCTGCATTCCCTGGATTTAATGGTGGCCAGTATGGCACATAACAGGTAGCATTTAGTATTAGGTTCCTGTCCTATAGAGATCACCTTGACGGCTGCGGACAGGCACAAATAATAAGCATAGCATTAGCACCAGAATATTTTCTATAACTATGGCATTATTGTATGTTTGTGTTTGCAGAGTACTGTTATATTGTGTTTTTTTTTTTTTTTGTGTGTGTGTAGCCATGGCGACGTGCACCTGCCCATTGGGATGTGCTGACTGACCCCCTTTTTTTTTTTTTGCAGTTGTACTGAGCTGGCGGTGTGGCTGACTCCTGTTGGCCTTGCACCCCTGACCAACCTGTCTGCCCTATAGGCTGATTTTAATTAGTATAAGTATAAAGCTGTAGCCTGCTCTCCCTGCATTCATTGGAAGCAGTCTGGCTACAGGAGAGGTATGGAGTGGGCTCAGCATGCATGTTGGTACCTGCATTCCTTGGATTTCATGGAGGCAGAGTGGACCCAGCATGCATGTGGAACCTGCATTCCCTGTATTTTATGGTGGCCAGTATGGCACATAACAGATAGCATTTAGTGTTAGGTCCCTGTCCTGTGGCGATCACCTTGACGCCGGCTGACGGGCCCAAATAATTTTGTACAAAATGTATTTGCCAAGAATCTCAAATTTATAAAATAAGCGCAGCATTAGCACCAGAATACTCTATAACTATGGCATTAATTGTACTTTATTTGTGTTTGCAGAGTGCTGCTGCATTGTGTTTGTATTTGTCTGCGTGTTCATGTGAGGCCCATGTAGGTAGAGTCAATTTTTCTTCACACTTTAATGGCTTTCTGTCAGCATGGCCCACCCTTAGGGTATGGTTTTCATCAGCATGATCAACACCAGCAGGCAGTATTATTACCATACATTGCCACGTTGATGAGAAAACTGAATTTTTATTCAAATTCAAATAATCTTAATGGAGCACCCAGGGGTAGGCCAGAGCCCTTGGAGCACTGCATTTTTACACCCCTGGAGCTTTAGTCCCCTCCACTGGATTCCCACTGAGCAGGGACTCATCTTGGTCATCTTATACCTGCACTGTGTCTCCTGGTCTCAGCACTGCTTGGACGGCAGCAGAAGATCCACTGGGAGACACAGCGCAGTCATGAGATGACAGGTCTCGACGCTTGCTCAGTGGGAATCTGCGCTGCTTGGAGATCAGGGGAGGATGCACTGCACAAGTGCTGAGACCAGACATAAGAAGACTGCGGTAGACCAAAAGTCTAGCCCTTTCAATCCAGGGAAAGGGGGAGGGACTAAAGCTCAAGAGGTGTAACAATCTGGTGCTCTGAGGGCTGTGGCCTACCCCTAGGTGCTCCAGTAAGCTTATTCGCATACAAATAAAAGGGGAAACATACTGTCATAATCAGGGTATTTATTTTATCAGCATGATCAACCCTACCAGGTTGTATACCTGATTTAGTAGGGTTGATCATGCTGATAGATGCTTTTTAAGGCTCTGTTCACACTGCTTTTGCAGGGGATGTTTGCTGAGTGTGCTAACATGTTCATAAGGCTCCGCTAACATGATAGAGGCTATAACAGAGCCATTTTGACCTTTGTCGGGCTGGTTTACGTAAGTATACCTTTTTTTGTTTTACTGTTCTACGCAGATGCATCCCACAAAAAAAGTACACCGCGCAGTAAACAATTTTCTAACACTGATGCCTATAGAGATATACGCCAGAAAATCATAGTGATGTACGGCCTTGATGGTGGGCGCAGTATGCACGGAGCCTAAATCATAGATAGATATAAAAAGACAGTCAGCTATAGATAGATAGATTAGTGATCAGACTATGTCATCCAGCGAGGTCAGGATGAAGCTCACACGTCGCTCCACGTTTGGCTCCAGGACACACAGATTTCTATATTTACCAGCGCAATAAAGAAGCCTTTGTGATACCGGCTAAAAGTGCCAGAACTGATGTTTCACATGGGTGAGAGGGTTTTATTATGTTACGGCCCCAAGACCACAAGAAAGAGATGGGAAAAGTTAGTAAACATCCCAAAGAAGACACTCCGGGCTGTTCCCGTACTTGGCACATACAGCACCCCGGTGCTTAACCCTTTAAATCTATGTGCGCATTTTGTGACATGTCGGACGTTTTGATCATAGAGTCCCGGAGCGGAGACCACCACCAATTGATAAAACGAAAGGGCAGAGGCTCTGAGTGTCATTTCTACCCCTTGACTTTGTGCTGCTCGGTGCCATTCAAGTGAATGGGATTGGGCTGTGATGCCAGGCACGGCCATTATACAGTGCACAGGTATACAGGTACTTCTACTGTGTGGGACACTATTACCATCTATGACACTGTTGTTTTTAGGGGCACTATTAAGTCATGGCTGGAAGAAGCCATCATGGTGGTCTGGGCCGGAGAGATAAGAAAAGGAAAAGCGAAAAATTACAATCAGAGAAGGTGTTACGTACATGTCAGTCCAAATCTTTTCAACTAATGTGTCTAAAATTGGCTCTAAATAGAATTGTTCTTATAATGACACGTAGCAGTCACAGTTTTTTTTTTTTTTTTTTTGCTGCAACCTACCGTGAAATGACAGCAAGATGCCACCGGAATGGGTAGCATGTAGCACAAAATAATTAGCAATGTTCGTCAGGGGGTTCAGCTAATGGAAGCTTTCCTCTAGGACCACCAATGTGTTAAAACGACCCCGTACACACTTCCCATTTTTTTTATACAAAGTTGGCATTTGACCAAGATATTTCTCTCACCCAGCATGGGTATATGTAAAATGACACCCCAAAACAGATACCAGATGTGTGACACTTTTTTGCAGCCTAGATGCGCAAAGCGGCCCAAATTCCTTTTAGGAGGGCATTTTTAGACATTTGGATCCCAGACTTCTTCTCACGCTTTCGGGCCCCTAAAAAGCCAGGGCAGTATAAATACCCCACATGTGACCCCATTTTGGAAAGAAGACACCCCAAGGTATTCAATGAGGGGCCTGGCGAGTTCATAGAATTTATATATTTTTTTGGCACAAGTTAGCGGTAATTTTTATTTTTATTTTTATTTTTTCTCACAAAGTCTCCCTTTCCGCTAACTTGGGACAAAAATTTCAATCTTTCATGGACTCAATATGCCCCTCCCGGAATACCTTGGGGTGTCTTCTTTCCGAAATGGGGTCACATGTGGGGTATTTATACTGCCCTGGCATTTTAGGGGCCCAAAAGCGTGAGAAGAAGTCTGGAATATAAATGTCTAAAAATTTTTATACATTTGGATTCCGTGAGGGGTATGGTGAGTTCATGGGAGATTTGATTTTTTGACACAAGTTAGTGGAATATGAGACTTTGTAAGAAAAATAAAATAAAAATATCTATTTCCGCTAACTTGTGCCAAAAAAAATGTCTAAATGGAGCCTTACCAGGGGGTGATCAATGACAGGGGGTGATCAGGGAGTGTATATGAGGTGATCACCCCCCTGTAAGGCTCCATTCAGACGTCCGTATGTGTTTTGCGGATCCGATCCATGTATCCGTGGATCCGTAAAAATCATACGGACGTCTGAACGGAGCCTGACAGGGGGGTGATCAATGACAGGGGGTGATCAGGGAGTGTATATGAGGTGATCACCCCCCTGTCATTGATGATCACCCCCTGTAAGGCTCCATTCAGACGTCCGTATGTGTTTTGCGGATCCGATCCATGTATCCGTGGATCCGTAAAAATCATACGGACGTCTGAATGGAGCCTTACAGGGGGGTGATCAATGACAGGGGGTGATCAGGGAATCTATATGGGTGATCACCCCCTGTCATTGATCACCCCCCTGTAAGGCTCCATTCAGACGTCCGTATGTGTTTTGCGGATCCTATCCATGTATCCGTGGATCCGTAAAAATCATACGGACGTCTGAACGGAGCCTGACAGGGGGGTGATCAATGACAGGGGGGTGATCAATGACAGGGGGGTGATCAGGGAGTCTATATGGGGTGATCAGGGGTTCATAAGGGGTTAATAAGTGACAGGGGGGGGGGGTGTAGTGTAGTGGTGTTTGGTGGTACTTTACACAGCTACCTGTGTCCTCTGGTGGTCGATCCAAACAAAAGAGACCACCAGAGGACCAGGTAGCAGGTATATTAGACGCTGTTATCAAAACAGCGTCTAATATACCTGTTAGGGGTTAAAAAAATCGCATCTCCAGCCTGCCAGCGAACGATCGTCGCTGGCAGGCTGGAGATCCTGTCTCTTACCTTCCGTTCCTGTGAACGCACGCGCCTGTGTGCGCGTGTTCACAGGAAGTCACGGCTCTCGTGAGATGACGCGTATATGCGTCACTCTGCGCAGAGCTGCCGCCTCCGGACCGCAGATCTGCGTTAGGCGGTCCGGAGGCGGTTAAAACAGGCGTCCGAAGTCGGCTTCGCTACTGATGGGCACCTTGAAGCCAACTTCAGAACCAAGTTCTAAAATGGTTTTCAAGTTATTCTCCGAAGTCAGGTGATAACGAATTTGCCTCGTCGGAGCCCATGCATTTGAATGCTGTACGGATCTGAAGCTCGCTCCACTCATCACTAGTTCTATGAGAACCTACAGCTAGTACATAGGTATGGACAGAGATAATCCGTAGCCGGCTGCGGTCCCCGACCCATCGCTCGCAGGACAATCATCTGAGCAAGGACTTCAGAACTGTCCTTTATGGCCGGAGAGATGGCACAAAGGCTGCACTAATAAGTAAGAGAGCTGAGAAATCATTTCTCCTCTAAGTAGAAGCTCTACTATTATTCTCTAGCATATTTCCACCATACTGATTCATTTCTTAATCTATATTTGTGGCTGTCAAGCCTCATTTTATTTACTGATACAAAGCTTGAAAGACCTAGATCTTCAATATGACGTGCTCGCTGCCTGTAGTCACCACTAGAGGGAGTTTACTGCAGACTTTCTTGTAATTCACTCCAATGTCTGCGGTAAGCTCCCTCTAGTGGCGGCTGCAGGTAGTGAGCATGTTATTGTTTCAGTCTGCAGAGGATTTGGAGCAACGTTCTGATTACCGTTACGTGATATTGAACCTATTTAGATTTATAGAGAAGGATTGTAGCTTCCTTTGCAGCACAGGGAGAGCCAGATAATTAGATCATTAACAATATATTTTAAAGCATTATATTTAAGGCTATTGGAACCATTATATTGCTTTAAGATATTGTGGGCCATAGGGGTCTTTTTTGTGTTTAAAGGCTTGAGTGGCTGACACTGGTGGAGAGGATCCCTACCATAGCGGTGAAACGTCTCTATGTACGTCCAGCTTTATCATAGCGCATGTGAGGATCGAAAGGACCTTTTATTTCATTTTGGTTCCTAGGTGAAATGAGTCCAGAAGTCTCCGCATCAGACACTTTACCTTCTTGAGTTCGTACAGTTGTATCTGAAGCGACAGATACTTGACCAGCTCCCGTCTCGCCGTATAACCAGGCATCGATTCTCACAGCAGTCTACTGAGCGGCTCTGGTTCCGTAATATTAATACATTCAGACACACGTGAAGCCCTGTGTTCAGAGGGTGGGAGAGAATGCGGCGGACGTCAGATGCTGCATCAATAACCAGTAGGGGGTTGTACGACCCACCACCCGCCGGACCGGAGCACACAGCAAGAGCCTGGTGTTCTGTTAGGGGCCTATTGATTCTATTAATGGCTGACGGATATGGATGAACTGCAGACTAGCAAAAAATATAGAGCCTGTGGATAGCCTTCAGCTCACATATGGAATGCTATGCGTTCACGTCACGCATTGCACCCGCGCGGAAAACTCGCTCGTGTGAAAGGGGCCTAATATAACTAAAGGCCTGTACATTTACACAACATTGAAAAAAAACTGTCAGGCTTTCATGGCCGTTTTTACACTGACGCCTTTCTGAAAAACGGCCATTAAAAAACGGTCCTCTACAACCGCATGGCGGCCGCCAGGCAGCGAAAACGAACACGGTAGGACATGTTCTGTGTATGTAGCCTAAGGCCTTGTTCACACTTCAGTGAATCACAGAGGTGGAGGCGCTGTCCGTGTTCTCCAAAGATCGCACACGTACCAGTTGATAGTTAATTCAGCCTAGCGGTGTCCGTAGAATACAGATGACACCCTGAACAAATATGGATCCTTCACGGAAACACGGGCTGATTTACAACAGACGTCAAATGGACACGGAAATGTCAACAAGGAATAAAGCGGATCGCTAGGCTCTCATTTTCCTGACGATTATATGACTACCACCTGCCCCCAACTCCCTGCAGCCATTACCAAAATCTCAGCACCTTGTGGCACCAACAAAAAGTGGATCTTGTTTTGGTCGGTTTGTGTGGACATTTAAAGGGGTATTCCGGTTATCCCTAATCTAGTGGATAGGGGATAACTGTTAGATCAGTGGGGGGTTTGATGGCTGGGACCCTCACTGATCGTGAAAATGGGCAACTGGAGCACTGCTCAAGAATGCACCACACCATTGATCTCTACAGCAGTGTTTCCCAACCAGTGTGCCTCCAGCTGTTGCAAAACTATAACTCCCAGCATGCCCGGACAGCCTTTGGTTGTGCGGGCATGCTGGGACTTGTAGTTTTGCAACAGCTGGAGGCACACTGGTTGGGAAACACTGCTCTATGGGACTGTTGGAGAAAGCTACAGTCGGTGTGCACTGCCATACACTTTGCATGGAGGGAATAACGTGTTCTAACTGGAATACCCCTTTATGTGAATACTATGTACTACAACGTATGGGCAATTGTTCACCACGGTAGAATAAGTAGTTTTTCTAGGCCCACCATGATGCTTACTATAAATGAGGAGTTGGGTGCACAGAGAGGCTTGGGCCCGCCCTCAGTGCACTTATCTACTCATCTGCATACGGATTTAAAAAAACTTTTTCTCCAAAATGAAGAAATGGAATCGCTAAGTGAAAGGTGTGATAGCATTCAGCAGAGCTGGCCCTACAAGGCCTTGTGCCTCACTTAACACTCAGTTTAACGAGACAAATTCCCTTTAAGGGAGTTGCGCAGTGCAAAGATATTGGTGACTTATCAGCAGCTGTTTAAAGGGGTGGGGGGCGCAGCGGATCCCCACCGGTCTCTGAGGATGTCATCATTATCTTTGCACTGCACAACCCCTTTAAAGGGGTTGTATCATCTGGGACTTTGATAGCATATCTCTAGGATCAGATAGTTAGATAGGTGCGGGTCCCACCTCTTACACCCACATCACCAAAACCGCCCCCCAAAAGTGAAGAGGAGTGCACCGCGTGATGTGCTTTCCATTAATTTCCATGAAAGTTCTGAAAAAAGCCAAGGCTATTTTCGGAAGTCCCATAGAAATGAATGGAAAGTGCACAGCGCAAGTGCGGCCGCCGCTCCATTCGCTTCTACGAGACTGCCGGAGTCAGCGCTCAGCTCTATTCAGGAACTACCATAGAAATGAGTGGAAGGTGGCCGCACATGCTGCTCTCCGCTCACTTCGGGGGTCCCGCATACCTCTTTCGGAGGGACAGTCCCTCTGTCCCTCTTTGCTCCTTAAATGTCCCTCTTTTTGATCTGAGATAAAGATTCGCATTATTAAGTTGACAATATTGACCCAGAAAGTGTTTTCTTGGTTCCTCTCTGTATATTAGACCCGTCTTCTATATTATTTAATTATTTGATATACCACCGTGCAACACAAAATACTGCCTACATTAATTAATGCCGAGAGCATCAGATCTTCATGTACCTGGCTTTTGGCCAAGAGAAGGGCTTAGGTGGCCCTCTGGGCATCGGCCCATTGGGAAATTTCCCTGTCTCTGCCCAGAGGTGGCCTATGCAATAAGCCACCAGTGCTTCAGATGACACAACTCTTTTAGGTAATGAGATGCAAATGGCAAGTTGAGCACCTTCAGCTACCAAGATGTCACGGATGTAGTAGGGGAGAAAACCAAAAGACAACAAGAAGGAAGGGGAAAGACACTAGGCCTTACCGCTAGGGATGAAAAAGGGTCACCACCTATAAAACCCTGCTCCTGGCCCTAACTCCTATCTGTATGGGAAACTCTCGATGGTAGAGATGCCCATACACAGGAACCTAGAAAACCCTGGTAACCCTTGGATGCTCTAAAGGTAATGACAGGGCAGAGACAACCCGTTCCTTTCCTGGTGAAGGAACCAGCGTCTCGCTGAGGCCTAGTAAACAACCGGGGGGGACATACAAAACACAACAAGTGGAACGCTTAACTTCTTAGGATTATGGATGAACAGGACTTCAACAAGAACCACACTCCAGCTCTTCCAAAACCAAATGAAGCTATCCAGAGCAAGGAGTGATGGGTAAAGTCAGACTAAATAGGGAGAGGTAAAGGTCACATGATCCACACCTGAACAGGAGGTGTGGACATACCAGCAACACACAGACAAAGTGAAACCAAAAGAGGTTGTCAGATCACTCATGTGCAGTCAGTCTTTCAGACCGTCTAACACCTGTCACAGGTGTGACACAAGAGTTCCGACAACCATTATGGCTGACATGGTGGAAGATCTATCGTCATGGACCATGGCTTACAATGTTGTAAGCATTTTAATAAAAAAGGTTGTAAACTTCAGAACTTTAAGGCCAATATAGTCCAGAATCACATAAGATCTTTGTGTTCCAATAATTGGATTTTAAGACATATTGGTAAAAAAAAAAAAATATTACAGGGAAAACACTGAACTACATGGTGGTTAACTGCAAAGTCCGGGTAATTATATCATACAAGGGTCGGTAACTGAAGATTTTATGGCTGTGATGGGTAAAGACAGAGACGTACTTGTCAGGCATAACTTCCAATTACAGAATAAGTTCATACATATACATGCTGATGACCCATTTACTTTAATTAAAGAGTGGTGGATGCTTGTTGAATGGTTTTCATGGTTTCATAACTTTCCACTGCCTCTGGCCACCCCAGTCATGTGTGTCTGTCCTGGCATTATAGGAGGGGCTCAGAAGAAGCCTTTAAGAACTCTATGAAGAGAGAAAGATGCGCTTTGTCCTCGTCTCATCTGAAGAAGCTGATCTTTCCCAGCGTTAGACGGTGCGGAAGAAGAGAGGGAGCCAAAAGGTACGTGAAATGAATGAGTCCTGCTGGGAGAAATCTCAAGGCGCTGCTTGTGTTCTCCACCATCTGGACTTGCTGTCAACAGAAGAAGGTTGGAGACTTCATCTACTGTGAGTCAACCCAAGCAGAAGGACATCAAACTGGTATGTCAGAAGCACAGTGGGAATCTGCCCTGCGCACAAGCGATTACACTCAACGCAGAACTATAAAAACGGTTGCTATTGACAGGGCATCAAAATGTTCAAGGGGAACCGAGAGAACTAAAAGAATTGATCCCCACAAACCTTGAGCGAGATCTCAATTGGAAGGAGACGCCAACACTGGTTTGACTGCCGAGGTGTTTTTGATCAACAGGGGTGATATTTGGACAATACGAATACCTACATAGGACGGCTGGTAAGTAATGAGGTCCTCTACAGATAATATGTCATTGCTGGAGACCATCTAATACAACACGGGCGCCATCTAATATCAAACTAACTTTGGAAGACAAATGGGAAGATTTATCAAAACTTTTAGAAGGGAGTGTGGCCACTTAAAGCAACCAATCAGACTCCAGCTCTTGGAAAGCGAGAGCAGCGAACTGATTGGTTTTTACGGACGGTGCTCTTCTTTTACCTTTGCACCAGTTTTGATAAATCTCCCCCATGTGGACTCTACGCAGAACTGTGTCAGTATTGGGTTGGATGCAATACCCTACTACCATTCCCTCTTCCCATAAAAGTGGACGCACACATTTCCAATTTTTGGGAATGGATTCTGTTGGAGATTTTATAACCAAACCCTCATATGATAGACTTTGTGCTGTAATGTTTGTTGAATGCACATCCATATAACCGCCCATATGGATCAGCTATGTTCATTTATGTACAAGCTGAGTCCGGACACGACCTAACCTGAACATACACAAAAAAGCTGGAGCACAGTTAGTGTCATAAGCTTTATTTGTGTCAATGCAACCGGTTTGTAGACTATGGAAATTTGCAAGATGGAGGAGATCTGGATCAGAAGTGTTGTAGAATTTACATAGAAGACCTGTAGATATTCATGGTACGGAGGTGTTAAAAGTGGTTTGTCCAAAGATTTTAGCCAGATCTCCCCAGGGATATTTCAATAGGGTGGAAATCTATGGTAAAATTTCCATAAAGGGAGTAATACATGTGATTGATACAGATCATCCAGACCATTGTACATGATGATTCATGGAGATCCGATCACCACAACTATGTGATCAGATGGTCATATACCAAGAGGGGCTTATCCATCGCTTAACATATTGTTTTGTGTGCTATTTCACAGATATTCTTCCCACCTGGTAAAGAACAGATCTCAGCCATAGCTGTAGCTATAATCAATCATCTGACTAAACTCCAATTAGTAACCATCTTCATTATGTCTACGGGGCTAGTCTGCTAACCTGTCGGCTAATCACTCAGTATCCCATAATCCTACCTTTCCATCAGTTTTGTTTAATTCGATTGCATCATAAAATAATTTCTGCAATTGGCTTTGATTAAAAATTCACAACAAGTCTTCTCATACATTGCAGGCTGCTCATTCCCGTTCAGAGTGAAAGCCATCGGACAAGCTGTCTGAAGGTTTGCTTTGTAGCCCTTATCTCTGCCCTCCTGAGTGTTAGACACCCAGATAATCGAGCAGATTATTGGGAACGCTCGGTGCAGACAATCTGCAGCCGATCAGCGCTTCGCTCGTTCATCGGGTGATCCTGTAGTTCGCAGGCACCTAAATTGTCCTTTCTGGGTAGCAGATCGTGAGGTCTAAACAGGGATCTGCTGCCCAGAAACAGAGCAGCTGTATGGGGATGAATGATCCCAATAACGACCCTTCGTCCTCATATTGTGGAGGTGATCCATGTAACGAGCAGCCGACTGTCAGGAAAGAACGCTTCCTGCATGTCTAACTCCACTAGGGGCGGACTGGCCATAGACCTTACAGGGAAATTTCCTGGTGGGGCGATGCCCAGTGGAAGTTTTTGGGGATGCATTTTGTGTCTGCTGGGGCAGTATTTTGTGATGGACTGTGGTATTTGACTCTGTCGGAGTGGTATAATGTGTCACACTATGGTATTGCTGGCCCTGCCTTCCATCAATTTGGACTCAACTGCAAGACGGGGCCACTTTTAATATTTTTTTCCAGGGCCACTTTAGGTTCCCAGTCCGCCCCTGAAGTCCACCTTGAAGGGTCATCATCTAAGCTGAAATTTTTACAAACAAGTAAAATAAGCTTAAATCAAAAAGAGGTCACCTGACAGATTGAAGGATACTGAGCAGCCTGCATAGTACGAGAAGGCGGAAGGCAGCAGGGGACAAGCTATGAAATAACTGAAAAGGGGGAATATTAATTACCAATATTTATGCAAATATTAATAATTAATATTCATAAATAGGAGGAGTCGTCTACCGATGACTCCGCCTATTTATACCTTTATATAAATAATACAATACTTTCACTTTGCCTTATGCTAATCGCTAAGCTAGCTGCATGCGCCTTACTGAACTATCGCTTAAAACCACACGTTACACAGTTACTCTCCCCTAGTGCAGGGGCCGCCGGATATTTATATATGTGTATATATATATATATACACTGTGGGGACACGTCACTGCGCCAGTCCGTGCATCCCCGGACGTGCGCTTCGTAGCCGCGCCACCTGACAGGCGGGAGAAACCTTTGATCTCCCGCCTGCAACAATTAGCATTCCGGACAGCGCGATAGCTGGAATGCACATATTAGAAGGAGGGGAGGTTTCTCCCCTCTTCCTATTATGCATAATTATCTATTAGCTGGTGCAGTCACTTTATCCTGTACTGATCCTGAGTTACATCCTGTATTATACTCCAGAGCTGCACTCACTATTCTGCTGGTGCAGTCACTGTGTACATACATTACTTATCCTGTACTGATCCTGAGTTACATCCTGCATTATACTCCAGAGAAGCACTCACTATTCTGCTGGTGCAGTCACTGTGTACATACATTACTTATCCTGTACTGATCCTGAGTTACATCCTGTATTATACTCCAGAGCTGCACTCACTATTCTGCTGGTACAGTCACTGTGTACATACATTACTTATCCTGTACTGATCCTGCGTTACATCCTGTATTATACTCCAGAGCAGCACTCACTATTCTGCTAGTAAAGTCACTGTGTACATACATTACTTATCCTGTACTGATCCTGAGTTACATCCTGTATTATACCCCAGAGCAGCACTCACTATTCTGCTGGTGCAGTCACTGTGTACATACATTACTTATCCTGTACTGATCCTGAGTTACATCCTGTATTATACTCCAGAGCTGCACTCACTATTCTGCTGGTGCAGTCACTGTGTACATACATTACTTATCCTGTACTGATCCTGCGTTACATCCTGTATTATACCCCAGAGCAGCACTCACTATTCTGCTGGTGCAGTCACTGTGTACATACATTACTTACCCTGTACTGATCCTGAGTTACATCCTGTATTATACCCCAGAGCAGCACTCACTATTCTGCTGGTGCAGTCACTGTGTACATACATTACTTACCCTGTACTGATCCTGAGTTACATCCTGTATTATACTCCAGAGCTGCACTCACTATTCTGCTGGTGCAGTCACTGTGTACATACATTACTTATCCTGTACTGATCCTGAGTTACATCCTGTATTATACTCCAGAGCTGCACTCACTATTCTGCTGGTGCAGTCACTGTGTACATACATTACTTATCCTGTACTGATCCTGAGTTACATCCTGTATTATACTCCAGAGCTGCACTCACTATTCTGCTGGTGCAGTCACTGTGTTCTTACATTACTTATCCTGTACTGATCCTGAGTTACATCCTGTATTATACTCCAGAGCTGCACTCACTATTCTGCTGGTGCAGTCACTGTGTACATACATTACTTATCCTGTACTGACCCTGAGTTACATCCTGTATTATACTCCAGAGCTGCACTCACTATTCTGCTGGTGCAGTCACTGTGTACATACATTACTTATCCTGTACTGATCCTCAGTTACATCCTGTATTATACTCCAGAGCTGCACTCACTATTCTGCTGGTGCAGTCACTGTGTACATACATTACTTATCCTGTACTGATCCTGAGTTACATCCTGTATTATACTCCAGAGCTGCACTCACTATTCTGCTGGTGCAGTCACTGTGTACATACATTACTTATCCTGTACTGATCCTGAGTTACATCCTGTATTATACTCCAGAGCTGCACTCACTATTCTGCTGGTGCAGTCACTGTGTACATACATTACTTATCCTGTACTGATCCTGAGTTACATCCTGTATTATACTCCAGAGCTGCACTCACTATTCTGCTGGTGCAGTCACTGTGTACATACATTACTTATCCTGTACTGATCCTGAGTTACATCCTGTATTATACTCCAGAGCTGCACTCACTATTCTGCTGGTGCAGTCACTGTGTACATACATTACTTATCCTGTACTGACCCTGAGTTACATCCTGTATTATACTTCAGAGCTGCACTCACTATTCTGCTGGTGCAGTCACTGTGTACATACATTACTTATCCTGTACTGATCCTGAATTACATCCGGTATTACACTTCAGAGCTGCACTCATTATTCTGTAGATCAAGTGTCTACAAGGGAGCTTGCCATGGTGATTTGCATTCTGGGAAAGTACGGCCATCCTAGTGCTGGAGACACAGCCCGCACACCATCAGCGGCGGACAGAACCTGCTCATAGCAGCCATCTATCTGCTCCTGATGACACAGGGGTACTATCCCCTTTGTAGAAACGCGTCGAGCAGCTTAGGCATCCACAGGCTTAGCAGACACTGTGGATGCAAGTTCGGTAGGGATTGATCCACTGGCAATCAGTTAGTACTTAGGGTGTCTGACACCCAATAGTACAGACACTATTGTATATAGTAGTCAGGACGCTGGCTGACTGCTATAACAGGACCCCATCTGCACACGCTCCACTATGGCTGGCTTTAATTGTTGAGCCTTCAGCAGCAGCCGTGGTTCCCATTTCTGTGGATCCGACCTGGCTGTGTGATTATTACCCCAAACAAACCTTTTGGTGGGGGGCAATTGGACTGAGGGTGATATTTGTTGACACACCGCTCACCCCTGTTTGCACCCACAGCCCTTTTTTTTGGCATCACTTGTGAGTTTTATGCCCCAGTTTTATTTTTAGTCATTGGTGTTTTAACGTTCATTATTATCAGGCTGAGATTCTAACGTCTACGTCTTACTCCTGCTCAGTCTGTACAGCCCTTAGGCTCCATTCACACGTCCGCAATTTCATTCTGCATTTTGCGGAACGGAATTGCGGACCCATTCGTTCCTATGGGGCAGCATGATGCGCTGCCCGGACACGGAATTGCGAATCCGCACTTCCGTTCCGCCAAAAAATAGAACATGTCCTATTCTTGTCCGCAATTGCGGACAAGAACAGGCATATTCTATTAGTGCCGGCAATGTGCGGTCCACAAAACGCACATTGCCCCTTTCCGTGTTTTGCGGATCCGCGGCTCAGTGAATCCGCAAAACACGTTGCGGACGTGTGAATGGAGCCTTATACAGCAAATTGTACAGAATTCAAATTAATTTTAAAAAAACTCACCCACTACAATATAGGAGCTCAGCAGAGTTCTTATGGGTGAGTCTGATAACCAGCCTGCTGACTGTCTCCACTGTAAATGCATCTCTGGGAAATAATTCAGGAGGTAGATCATTGCTGCCACAATCTATACATGGTGCAGTATTGGGTTCTCTGTACTAATAACGTGTTATGGGCACCACACACAGGACTTTTAACCAATACCAAATGTGCCATGTGTAACGCCCGAGAGTGGCATTGCCACTGTGCATTTCCTATTTTGCAACTGTTTATGTTCACGTGTAATATGCCTGGTTCACCAGTAGGTGGCAGCATAAATGGCAGAGCTACAGGTACAGAGAATGGAGCTTTCCTTCCATTCTAACCCCCCCCCCCTCTCTGTGGTGTGGTGGGCGTTTCCCACCTGCTGCAGATAGGGTAGAGACCAGTTCTAGTCAGTCTAGGAAGCAGGTGCACGTCCCTGTTGCCAGCTGGAGCACCTTCAGCTCAGCTGCATATGGAGGAAGAAGCTTGAAGCCTCAGAAGCCAAGAAGAAAGTTCCCTGGTATAACTTCAGAGTCAGACTACAAGAGAGAAGTTGCAGCACCCAGAAAAAAAACTAAATTATACAGCTATCCTGTCAGCACAGCAGAGCCAGAGAGCAAAAGACATAGCAGGGAGGAGTTTGCCTGCCGCAGTTAATGCCAAAGCCTGCAGTTATGCAGAGTAAGGGTCCATTCACACGTCTGTGTGTGTTTTGCGGATACGTGGATCCGCAAAACGCAGACACCGGCAATGTGCGTCCGCATTCTGCAGACCGCACATCGCCAGCACTTAATAGAAAATTCCTAATCTTGCAATTGCGGACAAGAATAGGACATGTTCTATTTTTTTTGGGATCGGAATTGCGGCCCCCATAGAAATGAATGGGTCGTGAATGGACCCTAAAGCTGTTTCCAACTTCATCACAAGGTCTGGACTCAATTTATTTAATTATCCCCTTCATCAACAAACCCCTTTTTCATTGCCGCAGAGCCAACGCTTAGGGTCCAGCATATCCAGGTAGGAGCACCGTGACACGTGCACCAACATTAAGGCACATTTAGGCCACCCTACACCACTCTGGCATTCCTTCACCTGGATACATCTACTACATCAGAAGAGGGAATAGGGGACCCTCGAGATTGTTGCGGACCCTACAGTTAGACTCCCAGTGATCATACATTTATCACCTATCATAGATGTTGATGATGGAAAAATCTGATCTTCATGAGGTCGTGGGGTAGATGTATGACAATGTCCATCAAGTATTGTCCTGTAGGGTCTCATTCATAAGTGTCTTACTCTCTGTTCTTTTCTTCTCCAGACTGCGGCTCAGTATGACCTCCTTCGCCAGTCTACAGTCAGACGTCAATATCACCAACTTCACCCTGCAGAGTGCCTTAGAGGTGAAGCCTAATGAGACCACCATCATTCATATAGAGGTCCATAAGGGGGTCTTCTTGTTCCTGTGCCTGCTCAGCCTTCTGGAGAACATCTTGGTAGTCGTGGCTATTGCAAAAAACCACAACCTCCATTCTCCTATGTACTATTTTATCTGCTGCCTGGCTGCGTCCGACATGTTAGTCAGTATCAGCAACCTTATAGAAACTCTCATCCTGATCCTTCTCCGCCATGCCGTCATCGAGTATAATGAACCCATGGTCAAAATGATGGATAACGTTGTCGACACAATGATTCTCTGCTCCTTGGTGACGTCGCTCTCGTTCCTGGGGGCTATCGCGGTGGACCGCTACGTCACAATCTTCTACGCTTTGAGATACCATAGCATTATAACCCAATGTAGGGTGGTCAGCGCCATCACTGGGATCTGGGTGGCCAGCATGGCTTGCAGCATTACGTTCATAGTGTTTTCGGACAGCCACATTGTCATCTTGTGTCTTATTGCGTTCTTTATCTCCATGCTCCTCTTAATGCTGGGTCTCTACATCCACATGTTCGTTCTAGCAAGAAAACATTCCCATATCATTATGGCCCAGCAAAAAGGAGTGCGAAGAGGATTCTCTCCGCATCAAGCCGTCGCCAAACTCCGAGGAGCTATCACCCTGACTTTGCTGCTTGGCATCTTCTTTCTGTGCTGGGGACCCTTTTTCCTCCACCTCACCCTAATTGTGTCCTGTCCTAAGCACCCCATCTGCCGTGAATACTTCAAGTACTTCAACATTACCTTCGTCCTTATGATTTTTAACTCCATTATTGACCCTATCATCTACGCGTTTCGAAGCCGGGAGCTGAGAAAAACCCTGAAGGACATTGTGCTGTGTTGTTCCCAATGACGGTACAAGGGGGATGGAGGGGACATCTGAACTTCTTCACCTCTCCTTCCCCCAAAAATGTACTATTGACTTTTCCGAGGTACACAAAAAAGGATGCCACAGAGAGACAGCGGGTAAATAACCATTATCACTGGGTATCAATTCAACTATGGACAGAGATAAAGTTACTTCTGAGGATCATGGTTGGCCCTGCATTCTGCTCCATCATCTGCCTAGAAGGAACCCCTTTTTGACTCCAGCAGATGCCAGTATGAGGGAGAAGAGTCGCCTGTACATAGGAAATAAACTCACTGACCTGTCCGTGGCTACGGGTGTCCCGTTGATCATATTTTAGGGTTGGGAGGGACCATCTGAATCACTGGAATGAAAGCGCGACAGTCACATAATATCTAATGTCATGTAATAGACTGGGAGCCGTCACTTACCGTAATATTGTAATAAAAGCCGTCACAAAAGTGTATTTTGCAGTTATTAACTATCTGAAACCTGGATCCTGTGATCCGACATTGTGTCACTCCGTGTGGAGATCGCATTTCTCATGAGTTCCGACATGCCGGATAGACGCTGACCTATAGAGATTTTATCCCACAGAAAATTGTTGCAGGTCGCTCTATGACAGTGATGCCGTGCCCACAATGGGCATCGCAGTGCGCATGCCCCGGCCCAACGAGGGAGAGCGCAGGCGCGGGATCTCGCTGGGAGAGAAGGAGGACGCAAGGGAAGAGAAGGGCGGGCAGAGGCTGGAGCGGGGATATGAGCAGCCTGGGCTCCAACGAAGTGAACGCCGCCCCCGGGCACTTGCATTTACATAGGAATAAAAGTCCGTTTTTGCCTCGGGTGAACTTCACAAGAACACAACGAAGGTACCATTTGAATCATCTAGAGTGATGCTACAGCGCTATGTAAGCGGTCTATCATGTCAAAATGTGGTGACAGACTCCCTTTAATAGTGTTAGGGTGTCCAAAGTCCCTTTTACTTATTCGATGCCCAAATAAAACTCAGATATCGTGACCAGGAATCGCTGCGTAGCGGTGCATTGGCTGGGGTCGTAGCATGACAATTTGCCACGACCGTAGCACTAGGTAGTGGAAACAAGCCCGTGGCTGCGTGCCGTACTGCCGGTGGCCACGGCCGGAACTTCACTAGGAGGAGTATGGCGTATGTGGCCTGAGGAAAGAATTAGTTCAATCCCGAAACGCGTTGCCAACAAAGTTTATTCTATTTGCCTCTGACTGCGTCCCAGCAGTCTTTATCTTACTGTTCCTAGTGCTACACAGAGATCCTTGGTCTCACGGCTGGTGCCACGGCCAAGACCGAGGTGTAGCCCCAGTCTAAAGTACCATAAAGATCCTACCTACAGAGGATGACCTGACGGCCTTGGTATCGGCTGGAGCAGGATAGCCGGCATCTGTAAGAGGAACAGTACAATTAGTGTGACCCAGAAGAGGGCAGCACATGCCATAGTCATTCTGCCTACATGCCCGCGCCAAGTTAACAGAGATGAGTCATTATTTTTCTGCGCCGATGGCCGTCTGTTGTTTATACCACAGCAAAAATAAGAGTTTTTTAAACTCTAAAACATCATGATTTTCGGGTGTTTTCTGCCGACTTTCATGTCCTATGGAGAAGCCTGCGGGGAAAAAAATACCGTAACCAACCAGGGCACGCGTGCTGTGAAACGCCAAACCAAAATGCTTTGGGGGAAATTTATCAACCCCTTTTAAGGGCTCATACACACGACCGTCGTCTGTATTGCGGTCCACAAAACACGGATACCGGCCGCGTGCATTGCTCATTTTGAGAAACACAACGTCCGGGTCATAATAAAACAGTCCTATCCTTGTCCGTACGGACATACGGACACAGTGTGCAGTCCACATTTTTTGCGGCCCCATTGAAGTGAATAGGTCCGCATCCCACCCACAAAAAATGCGGATAAGATGCGGACAAAAAAAATCTGTTCCTGTGCATGAGCCCTTAGGGTGCATTCACATGACCGTGTGTATTTTGCGGTCACCAAAAATATGGATGACATCCGTGTGACGTCTGTGTAGCATCTTTGTTTTTTTTTTTTGCGGACCCGTCCGGAAAACGGACAAGAATAGGACATGTTCTATCTTTTTTGCGGGACTGCGTAATGGACATTCGGATGTGGAGAGTACATGGTGTGCTGTCCAGATTTTTGCTGCTCCATTAAAGTGAATGGGTCCACATCCAAATCCGGATCGGATGCAGAGCAAAAATACGGTTGTGTGAATGGGGCCTTACCCAGACAACTGGCTTCAAAAAGTCACAAAATTTGGCTCGTGCCCCGCTTGAGCAATATTTCACAATTTTCTGGGTTTTGCTCCTGCTTGCCCCAAGAGGACGGAGCGGGGGAGGCGGCGAGGCACATTTATTATACTCTACGCATAGATTATACATGAACTTATACACCAGCTCTCTCCTGGAGTCCATTATAAATCCGTGCGCAAAATTATTAGGCGATGTGCACCTCTTAAGTTTGTATGGATTGCATTTTATATTTCACCTCTTCAGACACAGAAGCACAGTTGTTTTTTTTTTGCCAAATGTGTGCGACACCATGCACGCGAATGTATTTTGTTTCCGTGTCGGATAGGATGTGGGCCCATTCATTTTAATGGGTCCGCAAAAATGCGGACAGCACACAGTGTGCCGTCCGCATCCGTATGTCCATTCCGTAGCCCTGCAAAAAATATTGTATTGAGCACGTCCTATGCTTGTCTGTTTTGTAAACAAGCATAGGCATTGTTACAATGTATCCGGGGGAAAAAACAGATGTAAACATGGATGTCATCTGTATTTTTTGTGGACCGCAAAATACATACGGTGGTATCATGTAGCTGAACTCTGCGTTGTGCCGGAAAGAGACCCCTGCCTATGATATGAGAGCGCTCTAACACAGGATGGAGTGTTCTTTATGCATCCACCGCCTGTGTCCTGTGGAATCGACTGCAGCGGAGAATCTGATTTCCTTCTACTGATGGGCAAGAGGCTGCTTTGAAGGGTCGCAGGGGAGCAAAATGGTAAAAGTGGTCGCACTGTGGCCGGCAGATGTGTCTGGACGGGGAAATGTGTGTCTTTAAACCAGAGCGAGACTAATAAAATAAAATTCCATTAGGAAGATGTGCTAGAGAGTGTAATGTCCAGACCCTGCCCCATATGTCACCCGTCATCCATCTGCTGGAGGCAGCAACGCGTGCAATTAGGATCTGGTCCACCTGGCAGGACATGAGGGGGCGCGAATATTATAGCAGTCACAGGAATGTCTAGGGTGGCCACTTGCAGAGCCCCAAAAAGGAGGACATCGTACCGGGGACAGTGGCGCACATTAGTACTACATACTAGATGCCCATGTTATACCAGCATGCTCCATATCACTATATACAAGAAGATGTATAACTTATACCAGCCGTACATATATATATATATATAAAAATAGATTTCTGTCTGTTCTTTACGGCCAAACAATTAGACCGTTCTGCATCAAATTCGGCACATACCGTAGGTACATCAGGCGTCCGGGAAGGTTTTTCATAGGACGCACCATTCTTGAGATGTTCTCAAAAAATGTATTAGCCAATAGCAGCTTGCAGCTTCACTCACATTCTAAGGCTACATTCACACGACCGTATTTTTTGCTCCGCATCCGTTTTGCAATTTTGAGGAACGGGTGCGGACCCATTCATTTCAATCCGTAGATCCATTCTGCGGCCCCGCAAAAAAGATAGAGCATGTCCTATCCTTGTCCACAGTAGCGGACAGGAATAGGCATTTCTATCATGGGGCCGGCTACATTCACAGGGCCGGTATCCGTGTTTTGCGGATCCGCAATTTGCGGACCACAAAACGCATACGGCTGTGTGAATGTAGCCTTATTGCCATTCACAAAGTCACATGACCCTTAATATCCAATAGAGTCTCGCAGATCCTTCAGTCTGGACATACACGGTTACATCAGCCATTTATCTTCACTGTTAGAGGTCACTGTTAGGGGTGTGGTGCTGTGGAGGTCTTATATTAACCACTTCAGCCCCGCTAGGTGAAACCCCCTTCATGACCAGAGCACTTTTTACACTTCGGCACTACACTCCTTTCACCGTTTATCGCTCGGTCATGCAACTTACCACCCAAATGAATTTGACCTCCTTTTCTTCTCACTAATGGAGCTTTCATTTGGTGGTATTTTATTGCTGCTGACATTTTTACTTTTTTTGTTATTAATCAAAATGTAACGATTTTTTTGCAAAAAAATGACATTTTTCACTTTCAGCTGTAAAATTTTGCAAAAAAAACAACATCCATATATAAATTTTTCGCCAAATTTATTGTTCTACATGTCTTTGATAAAAAAAAAAATGTTTGGGCAAAAAAAAAAATGGTTTGGGTAAAAGTTATAGCATTTACAAACTATGGTACAAAAATGTGAATTTCCGCTTTTTGAAGCAGCTCTGACTTTCTGAGCACCTGTCATGTTTCCTGAGGTTCTACAATGCCCAAACAGTAGAAACACCCCACAAATGACCCCATTTCAGAAAGTAGACACCCTGAGGTATTCGCTGATGGGCATAGTGAGTTCATAGAACTTTTTATTTTTTGTCACAAGTTAGCGGAAAATGATTTTTATTTTTATTTTTTTTCTTACAAAGTCTCATATTCCACTAACTTGCGACAAAAAATAAAAAATTCTAGGAACTCGCCATGCCCCTCACAGAATACCTTGGGGTGTCTTATTTCCAAAATGGGGTCACTTGTGGGGTAGTTATACTGCCCTGGCAATTTAGGGGCCCAAATGTGTGAGAAGAACTTTGCAATCAAAATGTGTAAAAAATGACCGGTGAAATCCAAAAGGTGCACTTTGGAATATGTGCCCCTTTGCCCACCTTGGCTGCAAAAAAGTGTGACACATCTGGTATCGCCGTACTCAGGAGAAGTTGGGGAATGTGTTTTGGGGTGTCATTTTACATATACCCATGCTGGGTGAGAGAAATATCTTGGCAAAAGACAACTTTTCCCATTTTTTTATACAAAGTTGGCATTTGACCAAGATATTTTTCTCACCCAGCATGGGTATATGTAAAATGACACCCCAAAACACATTCCCCAACTTCTCCTGAGTACGGCGATACCAGATGTGTGACACTTTTTTGCAGCCAAGGTGGGCAAAGGGGCACATATTCCAAAGTGCACCTTTTGGATTTCACAGGTCATTTTTTACAGATTTTGATTGCAAACTACTTCTCACACATTTGGGCCCCTAAATTGCCAGGGCAGTATAACTACGCCACAAGTGACCCCATTTTGGAAAGAAGACACCCCAAGGTATTCCGTGAGGGGCATGGCGAGTTCCTAGAATTTTTTTTTTTTTGTCACAAGTTAGCGGAAAATGATGATTTTCTTTTTTTTCTCTTTTTTCCTTACAAAGTCTCATATTCCACTAACTTGCGACAAAAAATAAAAAATTCTAGGAACTCGCCATGCCCCTCACGGAATACCTTGGGGTGTCTTCTTTCCAAAATGGGGTCACTTGTGGGGTAGTTATACTGCCCTGGCAATTTAGGGGCCCATATGTGTGAGAAGTACTTTGCAATCAAAATGTGTAAAAAAATGGCCTGCAAAATCTGAAAGGTGCACTTTGGAATATGTGCCCCTTTGCCCACCTTGGCTGCAAAAAAGTGTGACACATCTGGTATCGCCGTACTCAGGAGAAGTTGGGCAATGTGTTTTGGGGTGCTATTTTACATATACCCATGCTGGGTGAGAGAAATATCTTGGCAAAAGACAACTTTTCCCATTTTTTTATACAAAGTTGGCATTTGACCAAGATATTTCTCTCACCCAGCATGGGTATATGTAAAATGACACCCCAAAACACATTCCCCAACTTCTCCTGAGTACGGCGATACCAGATGTGTCACACTTTTTTGCAGCCTAGATGCGCAAAGGTGCCCAAATTCCTTTTAGGAGGGCATTTTTAGACATTTGGATCCCAGACTTCTTCTCACGCTTTAGGGCCCCTAAATAGCCAGGGCAGTATAAATACCCCACATGTGACCCCACTTTGGAAAGAAGACACCCCAAGGTATCCAATGAGGGGCCTGGCAAGTTCATAGAAAAAAAAAAAATTTCGCAAAAGTTAGCGGAAATTGATTATTTTTTTTTTTTTTCTCACAAAGTCTCACTTTCCGCTAACTTAGGACAAAAATTTCAATCTTTCATGGACTCAATATGCCCCTCACGGAATACCTTGGGGTGTCTTCTTTCCAAAATGGGGTCAATTGTGGGGTGTTTGTACTGCCCTGGCATTTGAGGGTCTCCGCAATCATTACATGTATGGCCAGCATTAGGAGTTTCTGCTATTCTCCTTATATTGAGCATACAGGTAATGAGATTTTTTTTTCCGTTCAGCCTCTGGGCTGAAAGAAAAAAATGAACGGCACAGATTTCTTCATTCGCATCGATCAATGTGGATGAAAAAATCTCTGCCAAAAAAAAAAAATGGAGGGGAAAGGCGTCTGCCAGGACATAGGAGCTCCGCCCTACATCCATACCCACTTAGCTCGTATGCCCTGGCAAACCAGATTTCTCCATTCGCATCAATCGATGTGGATGAATAAATCATTGCCGGGATTTATTTTATTTATTTTTTATATACAAAGTGTTTGCCAAAGCATAGGAACGCCGCCTCCTCCTCAGCTCGTATGCCTCGGCAAACGTATCTGTCACTGCAGAGGAGAAAATCCCGTCTTGCAGCGCCGCATACAGCGACTTGCGTGTAATCTGACAGCAGCGCAATGCTTCTGTCAGAATGCACATCATTGCTGCAGCTGGTCGATCGGTTGGTCCACCTGGAAGGTAAAAAAACAAAAAAAAAAAAAAGAAAAAAACAGGCCGCAACGCAATAATTTTATTAACTTTGCAACAGAACATGTAACTTGAACTTTTTGAACTGAACATTAACGTGTTTGCTTACTGGTGTGTTTTTTTTTTTTTTTTTTTACCTTTATAGAACAAACCTCTCCTTCCCCATGGGTCAATGTGCAAAGCGCAAATCGCCCAAAGATGTGGCGAAGTGCGTTATGCACTTTGTCCCATGTGAAAGGAGACGTTTGCAGCAGCAGTGAGTGAATGGGCCCTAATAGCCCTGTGTGCCTATCCTGGTGAGATGATCCCTATGCTAATAGTGTACCTGTGAGTGGTACTTCCGGAAACACTCTCCAAAGCATAGGGCAGGGTGGTCAGGACAGTCAGGACAGAAATAGCGGGTGTCACGCCTTATTCCACTCCTGCTACAGACACGACATCATTTTCGGGGTGACGGTTGGGTTGAGGTACCAGGAACGACATTGGGGAAATGTCGCTCGTGTAGACGGCTAACTACACTGGTGGATGGGGCCACGGAACCTCCTGGGTACAGGAGGTTCTCGATGATCTCTTCCTGAAATTTGAGGAAGGATCCAGTTCTCCCAGCCTTACTGTAGAGAACAAAACTATTGTACAGAGCCAATTGAATTAAATATACAGACACCTTCTTATACCAGCGTCTGGTTCTGCGGGAAACTAAATACGGAGACAACATCTGGTCATTGAAGTCGACCCCTCCCATGTGGAGGTTATAGTCGTGGACTGAGAGGGGCTTTTCAATGACACGGGTTGCTCGCTCAATTTGGATTGTCGTGTCTGCGTGAATGGAGGAGAGCATGTAAACGTCACGCTTGTCTCTCCATTTCACCGCGAGCAGTTCTTCGTTACACAGTGCGGCCCTCTGCCCCCTTGCAAGACGGGTGCTAACGAGCCGTTGGGGGAAGCCCGCGCGACTAGTTCGCGCGGTACCACAGGCGCCAATCCGTTCTAGAAACAAATGCCTAAAGAGGGCCACACTTGTGTAAAAATTGTCCACATAAAGATGGTACCCCTTGCCGAATAAGGGTGACACCAAGTCCCAAACTGTCTTCCCACTGCTCCCCAGGTAGTCAGGGCAACCGACCGGCTCCAGGGTCTGATCTTTTCCCTCATAGATCCGATATTTGTGGGTATAGCCTGTGGCCCTTTCACAGAGCTTATACAATTTGACCCCATACCGGGCGCGCTTGCTTGGGATGTATTGTTTGAAGCCAAGGCGCCCGGTAAAATGTATTAGGGACTCGTCTATGCAGATGTTTTGCTCTGGGGTATAAATATCTGCAAATTTCTGGTTGAAATGGTCTATGAGGGGCCGAATTTTGTGGAGCCGGTCAAAAGCAGGGTGGCCCCTGGGACGGGAGGCGGTGTTATCACTAAAGTGCAGGAACCGCAGGATGGCCTCAAAACGTGCCCTGGACATAGCAGCAGAGAACATGGGCATGTGATGAATCGGGTTCGTGGACCAATATGACCGCAATTCATGCTTTTTTGTCAGGCCCATGTTGAGGAGGAGGCCCAGAAAAGTTTTAATTTCGGAAACTTGGACTGGTTTCCACCGGAAAGGCTGGGCATAATAGCTTCCCGGGTTAGCGGTTATAAATTGTGTGGCATACCGGTTTGTTTCTGCCACAACTAAGTCTAAAAGCTCCGCAGTCAAGAACAGCTAAAAAAATCCCAGGGCCGAACCGATCTGAGCTGTCTCAACCCGAACTCCAGACTGGGCGGTGAAAGGGAAAACTACAGGTGCGGCTGAAGTTGGGGACTGCCAATCAGGGTTTGCCAGCACCTCTGGGATTCTAGGGGCTCTACGGGCACGTCTTTGCGGTGGCTGCGACGGGGTCACTACTGCACGTGCCACCGTACCAGCTTCAACTGCCCTTCTGGTGCTCGCTACTTCACCATGTTCTACGGCAGTGCTGGTACTAGGTCCAGGAAGGGCTGGGCTGCTGGTGTATGCCTCACCACGTAATCCGACAGCACCAGCCCCACTCTGCTGCTCTTGAAGCGGATCCTGCGCAACCTGCGGTCTAGCGACACGGGGCCGGGTACGCCTGGTTCTATCAGGGACCTCAGCCTCCTCGTCCGAACTTTGGGTCAGAGAGCCACTGCTTTCTACAGGTTCGTATTCTGACCCGCTGGATTCATCAGATGAGGGTTCCCACTCCTCATCCGACTGGGCCAGAAGCCTGTAGGCCTCTTCAGAGGAATACCCGCTGTTAGACATGTGGGCAACTAAAAAAAAAAAAAAGCAAGCCTGTCTTACAAAGGGGAGCCTAGCGAAGTACCGGAGGCCGCTGCGGTTGATAAAAAATATCAAAACAGATTTTTTTATCGCCGCAGTGCGTGTAAATAGAATGTGCAGCGATAAAAAAAAAAATTTTTTTTTTGTCACTGCGGTGGGGCGGGTGTGGGCGAGCGATCAGGCCTGATCGGGCAAACACTGCGTTTTGGGTGGAGGGCGAACTAAAGTGACACTAGTACTATTATAGATCTGACCGTGATCAGTTTTGATCACTTCCAGATACTATAAAAGTACAAATGCTGATTAGCGATACGCTAATCAGCGAATAACGGACTGCGGTGCGGTGGGCTGGACGCTAACTGATCCCTAAACTACCTAACCAAGGGGCCTAAACTATACCTAAAACCTAACGGTCAATAACAGTGAAAAAAAAAAGTGACAGTTTGCACTGATCACTTTTTTCTTTTCACTTGTGATTGACAGGGGCGATCAAAGGGGTGATCAAAGGGTTAATTGGGGTTCAGGGGGGTGATCTGGGGCTAAGTGTGATGTTTGGTGTACTCACTGTGAAGCCTGCTCCTCTGCTGGATCCAACCGACGAAAAGAACCAGCAGAGGAGCAGGCAGCCATATAACAGATCATATTTACAAATATGATCTGCTATCTGGCACTTTGATTGGATTTTTTAAAAATCAGCAACCTGCCAGCCACGATCATTGGCTGGCAGGTTGCTGACGAAATGGTCCTGAACGAAATGCCGGCGCGAACTGCGCATGCGCGGGCGCATACTCGCGTCATCTCGCGTCTCGCGAGATGACGCGTATATGCGTGACTCTGCGCAGCGCTGCCACCTCCGGACCGCACATCTGCGTTAGGCGGTCCGGAGGTGGTTAAGGGGGTGTCGCGCAGTGGGGGGGGGTCACTCCTAAAGTACAGCAGCCCTGTGCAGGTCAATGTTAAGGGGGCGGAATTTGTGGAGAACACTGTTAAGGGGGCGAGTGCTGTGGGGGTCACTGTTAAGGGGCGGAATTCTGTGGAGAACACTGTTAAGGGGACGAGTGTTGTAGGGGGTCACTGTTAAGGGGGCGGACCACTGTGCAGGTCACTGTTAAGGGGTGGGATACAGTAGAGGTTACTTTAAAGGGGCGGGGCATTGTGGAGTGACTGTTAAGGGGGCGGGCCACTGTGGAGGTCACTTTTAATGGGCAGGCCACTGTGGAGGTCATTGTTAAGGGGACAAGGTGCTGTGGAGGTCATTGTTAAGGGGACAAGGTGCTGTGGATGTCCATTATTGGGGGGAGAGCCTCTGTGAAGGTCACTGTTAAGGGGTGGACTGCTGTGAAGGTCAAAATTAAGGCGGTGGGCTGCTGTGGAGGTCAATGTTAAGGGGATGAGCCACTGTGGGAACACTGTACTGGGGGTGGGGGGCTGAGAAGGTCACAGTTAATGGGGTGGGGCACTGGTGAGGTCACTGTTAGAGGGGCGGGTTCCTGTGGAGGTCAAAGTTAAGGGGGTGGGCTGCTGTGGAGGTCAAAGTTAAGGGGGTGGGCTGCTGTGGAGGTCAAAGTTAAGGGGGCAGGCTGCTGTGGAGGTCAAAGTTAAGGGGGTGGGCTGCTGTGGAGGTCAAAGTTAAGGGGCAGGCTGCTGTGGAGGTCACTGTTATGGGGGACATTGTCGATATCTTTGAACGACACACACAAACATTAAATAAATGAAATAGTCGAAGTATACTGTACCTGTGTGAAGCCGGGTCATCTGCTAGTACATCTGTATATATATATTTTTAGTTATTGGATGCTGGAATTCTGGAATTTTGCTGCATATACATAGATATAGTAGTGGATGTTAGCACTTGATTTTGGTCTCTTCTTTTCAATGGCTATCCAATAATCCAGAATATTTGATAATCTGGCACCTGTTAGATCAGTTTGTTATCAATCCCAGATTACAGGAATGTTACTGTATATACATTTACTGGTTTGAAAATCTTGGCCCTGTGTGAAAGCCACTTCCCATCCCCGCGATGAAAGAGATCTCCGCCCTGTAAACCGGGGATTTACACGGAAATATAACAAGTGGTTGGACCCGCGTGCACGTCCATCACGTAAAGAAGGAAAGAGGAGCCGTGCTGGAGAGGAGGGGGCCGCAGGCCATTGTCTGCACAGCAACATGACTCAGCCGCCTCCTTCCCATCCCCCCTGACACATCTGCCTCTTCCCAAATCTGTGACTCATGTATGCCCCTGTTTTAGGACCCAAGGGATGTCCCGATTTCACAGAACAGGTCCTATTATCTGTGCCCTCCTCTATTCTCCCATCCCTACACCCCAGAGAGGGATGCTTTGTCTTGCGCGGGGTGTGTCACCTCACAGGAGCCTCTTTCACGCCCCCTCCCCCCATCCTAATTTGGTACAGTCTATAATGAAATAGTAACCATGATTACTGGTAATAACACTGAGTAACAGTATAATGTCCCCCTGCTGCCCTGTGCACTTATACAGGGAGGGTTTGGTACAATATCATCGGCGGCGCTCTCCATACAACACAGTGACTGTACAGTAATCAGAGGAGATGACTGCATGCACTCCTTGTGGCCTTTTTGAAACTATATATATATATATATATATATATATATATATATGTTGCTCTTAGCTTTGATGTATCTTGAAAACAATTCTACTGAATCCTCCATATTTGCAGGCGCATCCATACGGATAGTCATTCAGCGAGATGAGCGCATTAAAGGCTCATGGATCCAACCGTAATTAAGACAATAGATCCAAAACTACCATCCCCATCCTCATGCACAGATCAGACCCGGCTGAGCATGCATGTCTTCTAAATATTGCTTAGGTCCCACTTGAGCCACCAAAACAGCTCTGACCTGGACTCTACGGGATCTCTGAAGGTGTCCGGTGGTATCTGCCACCAAGACGTCGGCAGTAGATCCTGTACGTGGTGAGGTGCACCCTCCATAGATCGGACTTGGTTTTCCAGCACATCCTACAGATAACGATGGGATGGAGATCTGGGGAATCTGGTCGTCACCTTGAACTCTTTGTCATGTTCCTCGTACTTGCTGAAAGAGCCAATGCCATGAAGGGGGGTACTTGTCTGTACCACGTTTAGGTGGGGGGGGGGGGGGGGGGGGTACGTGTCCCAAATTATGCCAGGACCCAAGGTTTTCCAGCAGAACATTGCAGAGAACGTCGCACTGCCTGCACCGGATGTCTTTTGTTCTCATAGTGCATCCTGGTGCCATCTCTTCTCCAGGTGAGTGACACCTGCGCACCCTGATGCAAAGATGACTAGTCGCCAGACCAGGCCACCTCCTTCCGTTGCTCCGTTGCTCCAGTTCTGAAGTTCATGCACCCATTGGTGGTGGACGGGGGACAGCACGGGCGCTCTGAACGATCTGTGAGTACACAGCCCCAACGAGCTGCGAGGCCATGACTTATGACGCCCCCCTATCATGGCCAGCTTCTTCAGCAGTCTTCTTTACAGTAGCTCTTCTGTGGGATTGGAGCAGGTGGGCTAGCCTTAGCTCCTCACTCACATCAATAAGCCTTGGAGTCCCAGTTCACCGGTTGCTCTGGGGATGCTCTGACCCGGTCATCTAGCCTCACAATTTGCCTCTTGTCAATGTCGCTCAGATCCTTACGCCCGGCCATGTCTCCTGCTTCCAACACATCAACTTCAAGAACTGTTCACTTGCAGCCTTCCATATCTCACCCCGTAACAGATGCCACCGGCACATCACCGGTCTTAAAGGGCGTCTGTCAGCAGTTTTGTACCTATGGAACTGGCCGACCTGTTACATGTGCGCTTGGCATCTGTGTTGGTCCCATGTTCCTATGGGCCAGCATTGCATGTTTTAATATATGCAAATTAGCCTCTAGGAGCAACGGGGGCGTTACCGTTACACCTAAAAGCTCTGCTCTCTGTGCAACTGCTGCGTTCTCTGCACTTTAAAAGTCAGGGCCAGGTGTGATCACATTTACACTGCTTGGCCCTGTCAATCAAAGTGCAGAGGGTGCGGCAGTTGCAGAGAGAGCAGAGCCTCTAGGAGTAACTGTAACGCCCCCGTTGCTCCTAGAGGCTAATTTGCATATATTAAAACATATTTTTTTTTTCAGCAATGCGGGCACATATGAACACGGGACCAACATATAACATGCGCACATGCAGCAGGTCAGCCAGTGTCATAGGGACAAAACTGCTGACAGATGCCCTTTATGGTTTAGGGCGGATCGGAGAATATGCCGCCATATACGTTATGTATAAAGATCTGCGTGTTTTAGGACCGCCAATATCCTGAAAACCCTTAGGGTATATTAGGAAGCCGTAATGTAGTTTGATCTCCTCTGTCCTTGTATCGGACCCTTCAGTGCCCTGCTGACTGTTTCCCTCCCTCCCGGTTCACTGCTCACCCTCCCCGCTTATATACTATATACCGTCCGTCTGCCTTGCAGCACGTGAGCGGCGCCTACGGTAAGGACCTGCATCCATAAAAATGGGCAAATGGATGCGATAAAATGTGGCCTGATGACGTCACCGAACCTCAGTGGTAACACAGACTCCGAGGGGCTGTGACGATGGCTGGGTGGTCCTAGCCTAAAGCCGGACGTACGCATTAGATAGCAATCTGTATGGAGACGGAGGAAAGTTGTGATTTCTTTACCTCGCCAACCCTTTGTCTGAGAGATAAGCAGGGCCCATTGCCGCTTATCCCAACGGAAATAACAGGCGCATGGGCCGAACCCACGGGGTAGTCCAGGTGAAGACGTCTCGGACTGTAGACACAGAGGTGCGGGCGCGCTCACCGTGACGGAGCATGACCACTCTGACAGGAAGCGGTAGCCCCTGGTCCCGGTGGTCAGACCCCCCCCACAGGTGAGACTTCTGGTCATAATGGTGGGGGAAGCAATAAACGGTTGCACCCGCCCCATTAACGGTCAACGTTATGCCGGATTATAATTTGCGCTGCTCAGTTTCAAACGGCAGAAGCTTTTAGGCCGGAAGCGGCCATTTTATCATTTTTGTATTCACAGTAATGATACCATCATTTTCCTTCATACTGGTCGAATTTTTCAAATTTTCACCTCAAAAGCTGAAGCATTTCTGACACAGTCTCTTCACACAGCGCTCATTATGTGTGGCGTATTCATGAGCAAAGCGGTGGGTGAGGGGATGCCGCTGCCACCCGCTGTGGTATCACAAGTCCCAGCGTGTCCTCTCCTCCTCCCCTAGGGCGCGCAGTCCATACACAGGCCGGAGCGCGTGCCCGCCGCTCTGGGCGTGTCCGGCGCGCGCGCCCGCCGACGGTGCTGATGTTGCAGAGATGCTGCGGCGTTGTCGCAGGCGCCTCGTGATTGGCTGTAGCGGGCCGATGACGTCACGCCCCCTCGTTTATAAGGCGCCGTCCTCGCAGCCGCCACCTCCAGTGCCCGCATCCCAAGCCAGACCTGAGCCACTATGAGGGAGATCGTCCACATCCAGGCCGGCCAGTGCGGCAACCAGATCGGGGCCAAGGTAGGTGCCCTGTTCATGCCCTCCACGTGCACGTAGCTAGGCGAGTGCCCACCCATCTTTTTTATTATTATTTTTTTTGCATTGACCACCTGCTTGCTGACTGTCTCCTTTAAGCCATGACCATATTACGTCTGTAGGTCTAGCCTGCTGGAATGACATGCTGGGTGCCCTTGAACTACCGCCTAACCTTGATGGCTGATGCCTCCTTGTAGTTCACCCTTGAGGGGCGGGGTAGATTTTGGGGTGTCTGTGGCGTGTCTGTGTCACCCCGGAGGCTGGGTGGGCGTAGCGGCGGAAGCAGCCCACTGCTGCAGGACCACACCCATCACTGCAGCACCAGAACAAAGGGTGAAGCGGGTGTTGCAGCAGGATAGGGGGGCACTACCTGGGGGTGGGGGGCACTACATGGCGGTATGAGGAGCGCACGCTGTAATTAGCCAAATTCAATGTACAGGCTCTGTGGGGATGGCACGTGTCGTACAATGATGGGTGTATTCTCCCTTTGTGTCCAGCCTTCCATATGGCTGCCCAGACTCCTCTTTCCACCCCCCCCCCCACCTTTGTTTTGGGGACCCCCCCCCCTGTTTCATTCATCACAGGCCTCGCTGTTGATTTCAATGGAACCAGCTGTGTCCGCTATAATATGCTGCAGGCATTTCAAGGGTTAACACCCGGCCTCCCTATGTCCAGCAAGGGTTAACCCAGCCGGTGACTTCATTCCCTTTGATAGGGCCCGGCGTGCTAAATCCTGTTTAATTAAAGGGATCTGCAGGCAAAAGGGAAGGCGTCAGCGCCATCGGGCAGGACGGGAGGGGGGCGATTAGTTTCCGTGTGATGGTGACACCTTCGCTAAGATCCTGCGCGGTTTAACCCGTGCGGTGCTGGACTGCTGCTGGTTCACGTATTGTTCAGCCCTACGGTGCCACTCCCTCCCTGCCGCAGCAGGGTACGGCGGTGATGTCATCGGCCGGCCGTCATCAGAATGACAGATACTGACAGACAAAGAATGGACCGCCGGGAACGTCACAGGATACCAGTGGTAAAAAAAACAAGGGGGGTCATGACAATAAACGTGTACGGATCCTGGACCGTGTGATGTCATCAGGAGTGACGTCACGTCTGTGGTGTGTGACAGATAGATGCTCTGCTCGCCCTGTAGACATCGGCAGGTCCCAGGAGTCAGAAGATGACAATTTCACTCCTCCAGCCGGTCTTTTATGGTCCCGGGGGGGGGGATGGAGCAGCTGTCGGGAGACATTAGGGTTATTAGATTAATTAGGCAGCTTTACAGCAGGCGGCACCATGGCTGCAGCACGGAGAACGACCGCTCGGCCGAAAGATTTCACGTCGGATCTACTATAACCGCATGAGAACGGTGCTTCTTAAAGGGCCAGTACCCCAAAAGAAAAGTGCAGATGAGCAGCGAAAAGCATCGGGGGTGGGGGTCAGGGAATTTTTTATTTTTTTTTTACTTTTTGTCGGTCGTCTTAGCTTAGTCAGCCACTCCCCTTAAAATGGCTGATAACTGGGGACAATACTTTGCATGCAAATACGGCATTTCTATTCCTGCCATAATCCCTCTGCTCTCCCTGTACACATGCATGCTCGTTACGCTGCATGCATGTCTTCTGAACGGGCCAAGGGTTTTACTCTCTTGAGACCAAAGGATTGGGCATGCCCTAATGCAACACGACTGATGGAATATCGCTTTAAATTAGTTTATCTGGAATATATATATATATATATATCAAACATTTTATTTTATGTTTTTTTCATTATAGAATTTACCATATAATTGTAATACATTTTTTTTAAAGTAACATCGACGACACTATTTATTAGGGCTCATGCACACGAACGTATTTTCTTTCTGTGTCTATTCCGTTTTTTATTTTTTGTTGTTGCGGACCCTATGCAGAACCATTCATTTCAATAGGTCCGCAAAAAAAACGTAAGTTACTCCATGTGCATTCCGTTTCCGTGTGTCCGTATTTCCGATCCGCAAAAAAATAGAACATGTTCTATTATTGTCTGCATTACGGACAAGGATAAGACTGTTCTATAAGGGGCCGGCTGTTCCTTTCCGCAAAATACGGAATGCACACAATGCGGATCGCAAAATACATACGGCCGTGTGCATGAACCCTAAGCTATATGACCCAATGGGGCTTTCAGCAGGATCTCCTTTTTTGCCGCCCCCCCTTCTCCTGTATCCACTGGTGGTTGGGGGGGTCCAGTTGCGGTATACTAACCATAGCGCTGAGCCTGGAATTTATAACGTACGCCTACTTTGTGGTTTCAATGGTCTGGAATGGATTACTACAGCGTCCTGAAGGTGACGGGGGGGGGGGGGGCTTATTCCGAACCCTGCATATCCTAATCCCAGTGGATTCCTTCCTTTGATTCCTGTCTCCTCGTTGTCATTTTAGCTCCTTTCATCATCGCCTCCTCCGCTGCCAGGGTGCCCCACCCTCCCGCCCTCGCCCTACTAGCGTTGGAATGTGCTCGCTGGGTGTCGCCGGGCTTTGTTGCTTTGTACTGTAATGACCCAGTGATTTCCCTGCAGACAAACAAGGCTGCGGCCTGTCTGGTTGATGTAGTTGCCGATCGCGGGGTCTAGGACGGGTCACCAAAGGTTAGGGGTCCACGGTGTGAGTCAGGGGCTCGCTCACAGCTTTACCGTGCAGTCTGGTGTTCTCTGTTATCAGCCATTTCAGGGCGGCTGTAATGTCCGTCAGTAAGATGACCGTCAAGAAGTCTTGAAATATGCCACCCAAACCATTGGGACCCAGTGAGCGGTATCCGGGGGGCGGCTGGAGGGGCTGTCAGGAGATCAGTACAAAGGACAGCTCCCTCTGCGTCCACAGTCACTCCTACATAGTGGATAGCCATGGGTCTGGTTTTCTTCAAAATCAAGGATAAACCTGGTGTAATCTGATGCATGATAGGCAGAAATATACGACACTGATCCCATCCTGGTTATAGAACTACAAGGCTGTTCTATCACGTATGGTGGAGGTGAGCCTATTAGTTCTATCATGGAAAATACTAATAGACGTGGACCTACTAGTTGTATCATGTATGGTGGAGGTGAGCCAATTAGTTCTATCATGTATGGTGGAGGTGGACCTACTACTTCTATCACGCATGGTGGAAATGGACCTACCAGTTCTGTCATTTATGGTAGAGGTTGATCTACTACTTCTATCGTGTACATTAAATATGGACCTAGTAGTTCTGTCAAGTATGGTAGATCAGGACCTACTAGTTGTATCATGTACGGTGGAGGTGGACCTGCTAGTTCTATAGTAAAGGAAACCACGGCACTCGTTTTTAGTATTTTTGAAAATTTATATTTGTATCATCATTTGTAATTTCATTTTTTGTTAGCATCCAGGAATATGAAATTTGCACAGACTGCTAGTTCTGCCATGTATGGTGGAGTTGGACCTACTAGTTCTATCATGTATGGTGGAGGTGGACCTACTAGTTCTATCATGTATGGTGGAGGTGGATCTACTAGTTGTATCATGTATGGTAGAGGTGGACCTACTAGTTGTATCGTGTATGGTAGAGGTGGACCTACTAGTTCTATCATGTATGGTAGAGGTGGACCTACTAGTTGTATCATGTATGGTGGAGGTGGACCTACTAGTTGTATCATGTATGGTGGAGGTGGACCTACTAGTTGTATCATGTATGGTGGAGGTGGACCTACTAGTTGTATCATGTATGGTGGAGGTGGACCTACTAGTTCTATCATGTATGGTGGAGGTGGACCTACTAGTTCTATCATGTATGGTGGAGGTGGACCTACTAGTTCTATCATGTATGGTGGAGGTGGATCTACTAGTTCTATCATGTATGGTGGAGGTGGATCTACTAGTTCTATCATGTATGGTGGAGGTGGACCTACTAGTTCTATCATGTATGGTGGAGGTGGATCTACTAGTTGTATCATGTATGGTGGAGGTGGACCTACTAGTTGTATCGTGTATGGTAGAGGTGGACCTACTAGTTGTATCATGTATGGTGGAGGTGGACCTACTAGTTGTATCATGTATGGTGGAGGTGGACCTACTAGTTGTATCATGTATGGTGGAGGTGGACCTACTAGTTGTATCATGTATGGTGGAGGTGGACCTACTAGTTGTATCATGTATGGTGGAGGTGGACCTACTAGTTCTATCATGTATGGTGGAGGTGGACCTACTAGTTCTATCATGTATGGTGGAGGTGGACCTACTAGTTCTATCATGTATGGTGGAGGTGGACCTACTAGTTCGATCATGTATGGTGGAGGTGGACCTACTAGTTCTATCATGTATGGTATATATGAAGCTGTATTTCCCATCACATACGATGGCCTCAGACTGGTTTCAGTACACCAATTATTGGTTTGATTGAGGATTTGAGTGGCTGTAATTTCTGGTGTCAGCTTCTGGTCTATCTGATGAGCAGAAGATCCCTGGAATCTGTACCGTAATTCTGGCTCCATATGACACCCCCTGTTATAGATGTGAAGGATGTGTGTCCTGACATATGGTCAACGCTGTGACTGTAAAAGGACCATGATGTGCACAATATATATTTGCTTCCCAGAAGGGGCCCCTCAGCATCAGTCGTTGTCTTCATGTGTAAACTCCGTACTGCCTGAGGGGACAATTAACCCCTCGCCGCACTCCCCTGCTGTTACCTCCAGTGCCTGAATGATGCCGTTTGTTGAGACGTTACCGGTGCCGGTTCGGAGTTACTTTGTGTTTTATATGATAATTCAGTAATTCTGGTTCTGGAAACCCTTCATATTCTCCTCTAAGCTGGGATCTCATAGCACCCATAGCACCCATGTATCGTAACATGTCTTCTTTGTTCTGTTTTCTCCCCAGTTCTGGGAAGTGATCAGCGATGAACATGGAATTGACCCTACTGGAAACTACGTTGGGGACTCGGAGCTGCAGCTGGAGAGGATCAGTGTCTACTACAATGAGGCGTCCTGTAAGTGCCCCGAGACGGACATTACATTGTGTGTCCATTTGTACTCGACGGCTGCTCCTTCCATTGAAGTGAATAGAAACCCCTCATAGAGGGGATTGCAGCCCTCCCCGCCAGGATTCATGTCAGTGCAGGGCGGCTTACCCTTCTGTACAAGCAGGCATAGGACCATGCCAAGACACCGAGAGGAGAACAAGGAACAGGCTGTTTAATTGTGTGCAGGCGAGTGACTGGGCGACCAAACGACAATAGGAAGAGCAAACATAAAAGGGCAAACACCCTGCAGACTGTAAGGCAGCATTCACACAATGAAACATGGTTGCATTTTTTTGGCCTATTTTTAAAATTGCAACCCTCACAGTATACATAATATCCCCCTGAACATCATATGACCCCCATAGGGCCCCCCAGAATGCATAATGGCCCAGATAGAGCCCCCCAGTATAAATAATGGCCCACATAGTGTCCCCGGTGTGAATAATGGCCCCCCCATAGTACCACCAATATAAAGAATGCCTCCATTAGTGCCCCTTAGGGTTATTAATGCCCCATTACTGCCCCCCAGTATAGCATATGTCCTCATTAGTGCCATCCACTTGCATGCGCAGGGACAGCGGCTCCTCACTTGATGCAGAAGGACCTGTGTTCCCAACATGATGATGTCACCATGCCAGGAGAGACTGGTGACATCATCCCGCTGGGAGCACAGGTCCTTCTGCATGAAGTGAGGAGCGACTGTCTCTGCGCGTGCAAGGGGCTGAAGGGGGTAATTCATTTTTTATTTTATTTTTTAACCCCTAAAAGGCCATTTTCACTAGCGTACACGTTTTAACAGCCATCAGACGGGTGCACTCCTGTCTAAAACGGCCCCATTCATTTCAATAGAATTTGTCTGGCCGTGGAAACGGCCAAAAATAGGACGTCCTATTTTTTGACGGACGCTGTTCACTGGGCCGTAAAAAAACAAACGTCCGTGTGATTAGTCCCGTTGACTTCAGTTGATTCTGTGAATGCAGCCTAAGACCATATGGTTGCATTACAGAATCGTCGTTTTTAGTGCAGGGATAAGCAATCATCGGCATTCCAGCTGTTGTAAAACTACGACTCCCATCATGCACACTTGCTGGGCTATCCTTGGGATCCCCGTAGAAGTGAATGGAGCATGCTGGGAGCTGTAGTTTCACAACAGCTGCAGTGTCAGAGGTTGCCGACCCCTGGTTTAGTAGATGTTCATACTGGGAGCCTCCATCCCTGGACCAGTTACATGACTGACAGTCTTCCCCTAGTGGAAGGAGTTAGTAGTTAATTCTATTTTTTCCCTCCAGGGGATAGGAAACTAATAAAAATCAAATGCTGCAGAATACTAAACGCTAGAAAGGATAAACTGAAATGATATATAATATTCATTCTTTTCAGCACACAAGTACGTGCCTAGAGCCATCTTAGTGGATTTGGAACCAGGAACCATGGACAGCGTCCGCTCCGGAGCTTTTGGACACCTTTTCCGACCAGATAACTTCATTTTTGGTAGTGTTGTCGTAGAGCTTTTCCACTTTGCTGATACTGATAATATATTTGCCATCACTTCCATCATAAACATGAGGTTCATCATTTTAGGATAGCGGGTGCAGATCACCCAGACCACCCCTTACTGCCCCTGCTGTCAGCTATGCATTAGGCGCTGCCGGTTTGTAGCACAGAAACAGCCATTAAAGCTACGAAAACCTGTAGTCACTTACATCAGACCAGAGTTTCTCAACTCCGGCCCTCAGGGCCACCTACCGGCCATGTTTTCAGGATTTTCTTAGTATTGAGCAGGGATATAATTAGTGTCCATCCATCAGGACTTACCTCAGGTATTCATTCTGTGGGATATTCTGAAATCCTGACCGGTAGGTGGGACCTGAGGACCGGAGTTGAGAAACCCTGCATCAGACCAAGTGCTCCTTGCACCTTTCAAATGGGATGGGGCGGGAGAGGGGCAACAGGGTGACACAAGGGGTGGAAGCCCTAGCAATTCACGGAAGGTGCATAGACTCCGTATACCACTTGCTCCAGAAACGACTCAGCTGTGCGCCTCTGCCCCCTCCTTTTAGTGATTGTGGGGGTCTCAGCACCTGGACTCCAACCACCAAACTTCTGATATGTTACTATGACATGCCCGATGCCCTTGATTTTGTAGGTATATATACATGAGTCGCTCAGTACGCACCCCCGGGCTGCATTGTGGGTGCCCAGCCCAGGAAAGCTAGGGTTAAAGCTAGCCATATGCTTGTCCTGCCGACAGCTATTCCGTCTGAACTCCCTCCCTTCCGTTCCCCATGCACATGCATGCTCAGTTTGGCCCAGCATGCATGTGTTCTCTATTGGGAGAGGGGATTAAGCTGTTGCCAGACACCTCCAACAGAGGCTTATCTCTTATGTGAAGAAAGGACTGGACATGTTGACATCCCAACATGCCTGATCCTTCTTTCATCAGACATCTTCTGTCAAAGGAGAGTTGGACACCCTCCATAAACATTGCATGGTCATCCGGTTCCACAGAGATGTGAAGGATCTGCCGTCGTTCATCTAAGGCAGGGCTGGCCAACCTGCGGCCCTCCAGCTGTTGTAAAACTACAATTCCCACCATGCCCTGCTGTAGGCTGTCTTTGCATGCTGGGATTTGTAGTTTTGCAACAGCTGGAGAGGCGCAGGTTGGCCATCCCTGATCTAAGGTGTATGGGCACTAATATAGATGACCTATTCTTAGGATATCAGATAAATGGGGCCCCAGCAGTCCCACCAATCAGTGCCGGAAGCGGACCTACGCAGCGCCGTGCACTGTATAGTGGTCATGCCCTGTTACTGCAGCTTTGCTCCCATTCACTTGCCATTTATGTTGTAAGACACAAGGCCTTATAATCAGTGAGGTCCCATTATACTTCTGTAGATCTGTGTGTGGTCTACATTTTAGGAAATTACTCACGCCTTTTGTCATTTTTATATTTTCTCTCCTCCCAGGACAAAGCGGCGCTGGTAACAACTGGGCCAAGGGACACTACACAGAAGGGGCCGAATTAGTGGACTCTGTGCTAGACGTGGTGAGGAAGGAATGTGAAAATTGTGATTGTCTGCAAGGCTTCCAGCTCACACATTCTCTGGGTGGGGGCACTGGCTCTGGCATGGGCACCCTGCTCATCAGTAAAGTCAGGGAGGAGTACCCCGACCGTATCATGAACACTTTTAGCGTAGTCCCCTCTCCAAAGGTGTCTGACACAGTGGTTGAACCGTACAATGCTACCTTGTCCATCCATCAGCTGGTGGAGAACACTGACGAGACCTACTGTATTGACAATGAGGCTTTATACGACATCTGCTTCCGCACCCTCAAACTGGCCACTCCAACCTACGGAGACCTCAACCACCTTGTCAGTGCCACAATGAGTGGGGTGACCACTTCCCTTAGGTTCCCTGGACAGCTTAACGCTGATCTTCGCAAATTGGCCGTCAACATGGTGCCCTTCCCTCGCCTCCACTTCTTCATGCCAGGCTTTGCCCCTCTGACCGCCCGCGGTAGCCAACAATACCGGGCGCTGACTGTACCTGAACTCACGCAACAGATGTTCGATGCCAAGAACATGATGGCCGCCTGCGATCCACGCCACGGACGCTACCTGACAGTGGCGACCGTCTTCCGTGGACGTATGTCCATGAAGGAAGTGGACGAGCAGATGTTGGCCATTCAGAGCAAGAACAGCAGCTACTTTGTAGAATGGATCCCCAACAATGTCAAAGTCGCCGTCTGTGACATCCCACCGCGTGGCCTGAAGATGTCTTCCACCTTCATTGGCAACAGCACAGCCATCCAAGAGCTTTTCAAACGCATCTCCGAGCAATTCACTGCCATGTTCAGGCGTAAGGCTTTCTTGCACTGGTACACGGGTGAGGGCATGGACGAAATGGAGTTTACCGAGGCCGAGAGCAACATGAACGACCTGGTGTCTGAGTACCAACAGTACCAGGACGCCACAGCGGAGGAGGAGGGCGAGATGTACGAAGATGATGAAGAGGAATCTGAAGCTCAAGGAAAGTAAGAAACCCATCTAAGAGCTGCCGATTAGTGCCCCCCTTGCCCCCCCAAGGATTCGGAATCCCACTCTTAACCGCATCACATGTCGCTTATGAGTTAGGATCATAGTTCCAATCAGGAGCCCAACCTGTACCTTCCATCTCCCTTATTTATTTCGCTCTCCGCTGCCAAAAGGATCCTGCAGAATTGAATGTGCAACAGTATGTTACTTGCCGAGGCAAACACGGAGCCTTCTGCTGGCAGAGTCTTGTGATATATTGCGCACAACGTGCATCACCTTGAGGGCCTCTGCGGCAGGGAACCAACGTTAGGGGTGGAGGAGCACAGGAAGGAACCAAATGGCCTAAAATATAATCTAGATAGAGTCTGGCAGTGGTTATAGGAGCAGATAAAAGAAGTGAATGTGTCTTGGTGAAGAGCATGTGCCGTGCTAGGGAACGGAGGGAGGCGTCAACGAGAGAGAATAAAGTGTTGTGAACGTCCAGCGGCCGAGACCGGGGTTTTGTTCTGTGTCTTCATCTTTCTCATGTACTGTCTGATTCTTTTCTTAATTTATTTTTTTAACCGTCGGTTTTATTGGATTATTTATTTTTAAATGACAAATAAACTTCCTGCTGTCCAATGCGTGAGCCTCTCAATTACAGCACAGGCCGCCGCGGAGAGCCTGCGCGCCGTCAGAGGAGCCGCCCCCTGTGTGCACTGAGGGGCCCTGAAATAAAGGTGCCCCTGTAGTAAGGCCATGACCCTGTGGGTATACTTGGAAATATTCTCTTATGCAAGTGTTCGCCAGCAGGTTCTGTAGGAAAATCCGCTTGTAAGAGGCCATTATTTATGTCTTATGCAACACGAGGCTGGCTAGCTGCTCTCCCCGGGTGTACAATAAACCTTCTATTTAGTTATATTTTGGGCTTCAAGCCGGTTTAATTTTTTCATATATTTTTTTTAAACATTAAAGGGGACATTTATCCTCCTTCTAAGAACAACAGGGGCGTTACCATTACTTCTAGAGCAGGGAGAGCCAATCTGCGGCTCTCCAGCTGTTGCAAAACTACAACTCCCAGCATGCCCAGACTGTCTACAACTATCAGCCTACAGCAGGGCATGGCGGGAATTGTAGTTTTACAACAGCTGGAGAGCTGCAGGTTGGCCATCCCTGTTCTAGAGGCTCTGCTCTCTCTGCAACTGCCGCCTCCTCTGACTTTGACTGACAGGGCCAAGCAGTGAAAAGGTCATCACACCTGGTCCTATCAATCAAAGTGCAGAGAGCGCGGCAGTTGCAGAGAGAGCGGAGTATGAGGGGGAAAAAAACAACCAAAGGGGGAGGGGGGGGGGGGTGAATCCAGTGCATAAATGTTCACAACGCTATCGACCTGTATTCACACACAGCCCTCAGAGTTTTTTTCAGGATTTAGATATGGATAGTGTATCCTCAGGATAAGTCATCAATATCAGATCGGTGGGGGTCCGACACCCGGCAGCCCCACTGCCACACTGGTCAGCTGTTTTGGGCTCTGTCCCCAAAGCTGTTGTTATTGCCGTCTCGTGTCCAGATGATCAACAGCAGAAAGGGTTAAAGGGGTTGCTTCTCACAGAACCCATCCTACATGGCACCATCATATATTGAGTTTTCTGGCCTTACTAATTTTTAACCCTGTCATTTCCAGATCACTTAATTTATATGCATAATGAACGGAGGATGTTCACTTCAGAGGTCTGTATTGATGGCCTTTCCCTAGGATGTGGTCAGATTCCCAGCAACCCCCCCCCCGCAGAGGATAGGTGGCAGAACTGCACAGCGCCATCCAGTGTGTAGTGGACGGAGCTAGGTACTGCAGGTACTGCCCTCATTGAAGTGACTATTGAGGTAACCTGTTCTGTCGACTACACAATGGACGGAGCAGTCATTCCTGGGACCACTTTCCGCAGCTAGTGCAGAACAGCTGGTGGGAGGGGGTGCTGGGTGCCCGACCTCCGCCAATCTGATATCAAGGATGGGCCATCAATATAAAAATCACGGCAAACCCCTTTAAATTAGGCAGAACTGATTTAATGTTTTTTTTTGCAAATAGTTCAATATGGACCCCGAATGTACCTGAATTTGTACTGTAAAAAAACATTTCCCGAACTGGGGTTCGGTTCCAAGGTACCACTTGGAACCGAGCCCGAGTTCGGGAAATGATTTTTTACAGTACAAATTAATTTATGAAGTTATTATTATTATTTATTATTTAAGCGCCATTCATTCCATAGCGCTGTACATATGATAAGCGGTGCACATACATAACAGACAATTGTACTAATCATAAACAAGACGAGTTACAGACTGGTACAGAAGGAGAGAGGGCCCTGCCCGTGAGGGCTTACAATCTACATGGTATGGGAGAAGGACACAGTAGGTGCGGGTTGAGTTGGTCATGGCGGTATAGAGGCAGCAGGGTCACTGGTCGTAGGCTTGTCTGAAGAGGTGGGTTTTCAGGTTTCTTTTGAAGGATTCCACTGTAGGTGAGAGTCTGATATGTTGGGGTAGCGAGTTCCAGAGTATGGGGGATGCACGGGAGAAATCTTGGAGTCGATTGTGGGAAGAGGCGATAAGAGGAGAGAAGGAGGTCTTGTGAGGATCGGAGAGTGCGCGTGGGGATGTATCGGGAAAGTAGCTCAGAGATGTAGGGAGGGGACAGGTTATGGACGGCCTTGTATGTATTTGTCAGTACTTTGAAGTGGATTCGTTGGGCAATGGGGAGCCAGTGAAGGGATTGGCAGAGGGGAGAGGCAGAGGAGTAATAAGGTGAGAGGTGGATTAGTCAGGCAGCGGAGTTGAGGATAGATTGGAGGGGTGCGAGGGTGCTAGATGGAAGGCCACATAGGGGGATGTTGCAGTAGTCTAGGCGGGAGATAATGAGGGCATGTACAAGCATTTTCGCAGATTCGAAGTTAAGGAAAGCACGGATGCGGGAGATGTTTTTGAGTTGGAGGCGGCAGGTGGTGGAAAGGGCTTGGATGTGCGGTCGGAAGGAAAGGGCAGAATCCAAGGTCACTCCAAGGCAGCGGGCTTTTTTGACTGGGGATAATGTGCAGCCATTGATCGTGATAGATAGGTCTGTTGGGGGGGTTGAACAAGATGGGGGAAAGATTATGAATTCTGTCTTATTATGAATTATGCGAAATCTCGCGAGACTTCGTAAAGCAATAACTTCGGCTCATCGGAGCCAATACATTCTAATACTGTACGGAGCTCCTGCTCCGTACAGTATTAGAACAAAGTTTTATGTGAATCGACTTCAGTTGTTTCATCCGATGTCGATTCGCTCATCCCTAGTTGCTATTGTCATAAGCACGGGTATACAGTGTAGTCCAGACATAGCATGAAGCCGTTGCCCATAGCAACCAATCCGATTCCAGCTCTCAAGCAGCCACGTGATTGGTTGCTACAAACAACATGACTGCTTTTAGTAAGAAAACGCTTTGCTGTATGAGACTGAAAGCCTGAAACTGAAATAAGCCCCAAAGCTGTTACCAAGAGACATATTATTAGTCCTCCTGTGAAGAACGTGACTACAGCCGCCCTCCCGCAGTCTATTTGAGGCTCAGTAATTGCCAAACGACCTGATCCAATTTACTATAATTCCTCCTAATTGTTTCAGTCTGACCCCTGGCACTGGCCGAAGTCGGTAACTGGCACAAGAGATGCGCCGCTGTTCACACAGAAGAAGTCAGGCACCTGCCATGAAAGCTAATGGACCCCACTGGAGATACAGAAAGGCAAAATTTAAGGGGTTCTCCAGTGGCGCAGTGTGGGTTGCCAAGTACTGCGCCCCCTAACCTGTAGACACGCCCCTTTTTACAAAGGCAGAGCTGATCAGGCTCTGCCCCCGAGACACCCAGTGATCACGTGGTCGTCGGAGCCCCTCAGATTCACTGCACAATAATCATCAAAACTGGTGTAAATGAAGACTGGCTGAGTTGCCCACAGCAACCAATCAGATTCCACCTTTCATTTTGTATAGCTCCTTAGGAAAACAAAAGGTCGAATCTGATTGGTTGCTATGGGTGACTAAGTTCCTTTATAATTCTCCCTCATTGAGCGCCATGCACCGGGCAAAGGAGAAGGCAGGAGCGTTAATTACCACTTCTGTCTTCTCCTTGGGGTCCCTGCTGTCACTGACCCGCGCCTGGTAGGTTGCAGGAGCAATAATCCTGCGCCGTGCATGTATGGCGCTTGGTCATTAGGGAGTTAATACTGTGGGGGCCTAAATGGAGTCTGCACAGCAGCTCCATGAGGATTTTACTAGAACTACTCCTCTGAACAGGCACCGCTTAGGTGCCCACAGTAATAATCCTCCATTATGAGGCTAGTCCCAATCCCTATTTAGCCCCCACCCACCCCCTAATCACTAAAATTCCCCTTAAAAAAAAAAAGTTGTGCCACTACCAGTGCCCCAAGACTGCAGCGGCGAGCACCCTACAATAGCGCCAGGCGCGTACGCTCTGATGACTTACTGTGGGCAGGTGGAGTGGTCTGACTCTCAGCACCCCTGCTGATCACATATTGATAACCTGAGGAGAGGTCACCAATATTTCTCTCCCAGGGGGGCACCACCAATGAGGCCAGGTCAGGCGATCGCCTCAGGAAGCACCGGGTAGGAGCAAGAGGGGGGCAGCAGAAGGGCCATGGGCAATGAGCGCTTTCATTGTGGCAAAGGGGTTAGGTTAAGAAATTGGCATGGGGGGGGGGGGGGCGGTCGCCGTTTTAGTTTTTGCCTCAGGCAGCAGAAAGGATAGGTGCACCCCTGTTTACTCCTAGAAAACCCCTTTAACTTATTGGGGCACATTTATCAAGCTTGTCTGTCTTTCAATAAGGCTACAGTCAGACGACCGTGAGTGTTTTGGGTTCAAGAAATTGCGGATCCGCAAAACACAGATACCGGCTGCATTTTGCAGAACGCACAGGGGCTGCCCTATATAGAAATGCTTTTTCTTGGGGACAAAAAAGGACACTCTTTTTTGCGGGGCAGCGGAGCGAAAATACGGACGGGTCCACACACGCGGACCCAGAAATACGTTCGCCTGAATACGCCCTTAGAGTGGCATATTTGCTTGGTCGGTCTTTCATCTGCCGACTATTTATTAGCACTTTGATTTCAGTGTAACACTGAAACGGAGAAGCCATGCGTGAGAGATTCTACTGGCAAAGTCATGTGCGTGACACTAACCGGAGAAGCCATGCGTGAGACTAATGGCGGAGTCATGTGTGTGACACTAAAACGGAGAAGCCAATGCGTGAGAGACTCTAATGGCGGAGTCATATGTGAGAGACTCTAATGGCGGAGTTATGTGTGTGAAAGTAAAACGGCGAAGTAACGCGTGAGAGACTCTAATGGCGGAGTTATAAGTGTAACCTAAAACGACGAAGTAATGCGTGAGAGTCTGTAATGGCGGAGAAATGTGTGTAAAACTAACCGGCAAAGTAATGCGTGGGGGACTCTAATGGCGGAGTTATATGTGAAACACTGAAACGGAGAAGCCATGTGTGAGAGACTCTAATGGCGGAGTTGTATGTGAAACACTAAAATGGAGAAAGCCATGCGTGAGAGACTCTAATGGCGGAACCATGCGTGAGAGACTCAAATAGCGGAGTCGTATGTATACAACTGAACCGGAGAAACCATGCGTGAGAGACTAATGGTGGAGTCGTGGGTGCGTGCTAAACCGGAGAAGACACGCGTGGGAGACCAATGGCGGAGTGCTGTGAGTGAAACTAAAACGGAGAAGCCATGCGCGGGCGACTAATGGCAGATAAAATTTTATTTAATTTTTTCACTTATGCGGCACCAATAGGACTCGCATAACCATGACCATCTCCGACAATGAACATGAGACACTAACCCGCCTACAACCGTATAGTACCCCTAATGGACAACACGAGAACGGTCACCGGGCCTCTGAAGCCAAGGGACTGAACGAGATGACCTCACGGTGATGATAAGTAGTTAAACATGAGCCAGACCTGGTGGAAAAAATGCATGGACAGTAGTGATCTGAACCACGTGCACAACCGAAACATTAATCAACCGTGAACCGTGAAATTGAACTGATGGAGAAAACAAGAGTCAGAGGCATTGCAGCTCGCTAAGAGAAGACCCTTGTCATGACCAACGAATAACCAACTTGTGAACATGGTAGGAACACACTCTCATAGGCCTAGAAATGAAAAGAAATGCAGCTTTAGGCCTCATGCACACGACCGTTTTCTGTTTTTTTTTCGCGGACCCATTGACTTTCAATGGGTCCGTGGAAAAATCGGAAAATGCACCGTTTTGCAGCCTAGGCCTTGATCCGTGTATCCTGTCCGTCAAAAAAATAGGACCTGTCCTATTTTTTTGACGGACAACGGTTCACGGACCCATTCAAGTCAATGGGTCCGTGAAAGAACACGGATGCACACAAGATTGGCATCCGTGTCCGTGATCCGTGGCCGTAGGTTGCTTTCATACAGACGGATCCGAAGATCCGTCTGCATAAAAGCTTTTTCTGATCTAAGTTTTCACTTCGTGAAAACTCATTTCCGACAGTATATTCTAACACAGAAGCGTTCCCATGGTGATGGGGACGCTTCTAGTTAGAATACACTGCAAACTTGGTACAAGACTGCCCCCTGCTGCCTGGCACCACCCGATCTCTTACAGGGGGATATGATAGCACAATTAACCTCTTCAGGTGCGGCACCTAAAGGGGTTAATTGTACTATCATATTCTCCTGTAAGAGATCAGGGCTGCCAGGCAGCAGGGGGCAGACCCCCCCTCCCCAGTTTGAATATCGTTGGTGGCACAGTGTGCGCCCACCATCGCCCCCCCTTCCTCCCTCTATAGTTAAAAATCGTTGGTGGCACAGTGTGTGCCCACCATCGCCCCCCCTTCCTCCCTCTATAGTTAAAAATCGTTGGTGGCACAGTGTGTGCCCACCATCGCCCCCCCCTTCCTCCCTCTATAGTTAAAAATCGTTGGTGGCACAGTGTGCGCCCACCATCGGCCCCCCCTCTCTCTATAGTAGTAACAACCATTGGTGGCAGTGTGTGGCCTCCCATCTGCCCCCCCCCCCCGATCATTGGTGGCAGCGGAGTTCCGATCGGAGTCCCAGTTTAATCGCTGGGGCTCCGATCTGTAACCATGGCAACCAGGAAGCTACTGCATCCCTGGTTGCCATGGTTACTTAGCAATAGTACAATTGTAGAAGATTCATACTTACCTGCTTGCTGCTGCGATGTCTGTGACCGGCCGGGAGCTCCTCCTACTGGTAAGTGACAGTTCTTTAGCAATGCGCCGCACAGACCTTTCACTTACCAGTAGGTGGAGCTCCCGGCCGGTCACAGACATCGCAGCAGCAAGCAGGTAAGTATGAATCTTCTACAATTGTACTATTGCTAAGTAACCATGGCAACCAGGGATGCAGTAGCTTCCTGGTTGCCATGGTTACCGATCGGAGCCCCAGCGATTAAACTGGGACTCCGATCGGAACTCCGCTGCCACCAATGATGGGGGGGGGGGGGATGGGAGGCCGCACACTGCCACCAATGGTTGTTACTACTATAGAGAGAGGGGGGGGGCCGATGGTGGGCGCACACTGTGCCACCAACGATTTTTAACTATAGAGGGAGGAAGGGGGGGGGCGATGGTGGGCACACACTGTGCCACCAACGATTTTTAACTATAGAGGGAGGAAGGGGGGGGCGATGGTGGGCGCACACTGTGCCACCAACGATATTCAAACTGGGGAGGGGGGGGTCTGCCCCCTGCTGCCTGACAGCCCTGATCTCTTACAGGAGAATATGATAGTACAATTAACCCCTTTAGGTGCCGCACCTGAAGAGGTTAATTGTGCTATCATATACCCCTGTAAGAGATCGGGTGGTGCCAGGCAGCAGGGGGCAGTCTTGTACCAAGTTTGCAGTGTATTCTAACCTGAAGCGTCCCCATCACCATGGGAACGCCTCTGTGTTAGAATATACTGTCGGAAATGAGTTTCACGATGTAGCTCATATCCGACAGTATATTCTAACGTAGAGGCGTTCCCATGGTGATGGGGACGCTTCAAGTTATGTTCGGGTGTCCGCCTGGCCGTGCGGAGGCAAGCGGATCCGTCCAGACTTATAATGTAAGTCAATGGGGACGGATCCGTTTGAAGATGACACACTGTGGTTCAATTTTCAAACGGATCCGTCCCCCATTGACTTTCAATGTAAAGTCTGGACGGATCCGTCTGAGGCTACTTTCACACTTAGAAATGTTTTAACAATATAATGCAGACGGAGCCACCGTCTGCATTATATGAACGCAAGTGTGAAAGTAAAGGGACTCCAGACTTTACATTGAAAGTCAATGGGGACGGATCCGTTTGCAATGGCACCATATTGTGTCAACGTCAAACGGATCCGTCCCCATTGACTTGCATTGTAATTCAGGACGGATCCGTTTGGCTCCGCACGGCCAGGCGGACGCCAAAACGACTTTTTTTTCATGTCCGTGGATCCTCCAAAAATCAAGGAAGACCCACGGACAAAAAAACGGTCACGGATCACGGACCCACGGACCCCGTTTTTGCGGACCGTGAAAAAAAACGGTCGTGTGCATGAGGCCTTAGTGGAAGCAGGGTAAAACGCGTGATGAAAGAACAAGTGGGTGAATGCAGCTCTGGATGTGAGTGGTGCCTCACTCTTCTAGGTCTAGAGTTGAAAGAAATCATAAGAGCAGGTGTACGTACCTGGTGGTAAGAAAATTCACAGAACACATGTGTAGAGAAAAATATGTCTATGCTAGACCGCCTAAAAGGGCTTTGAAAGAAAGTGGTAAGACGAGTGTGGACTGTGGTGCGAACGGACACATGACCTTGATGGGATCATGAAACGTGAGTATGAAACAAGTACCTGCTTGCGCGTGTGACAAGTTGGATCGAGACGTGAGAAATGAGGCTTAGCATGTGGGCTGAAATGACCGTCATGAACGTGTGACCGCATGGTCTACGTAGGCGCCATACCATTTTTTTATTTTATTTTTTTCCTTTTTTGGAATGTGTGACCATGAGGATTATGGTGTACCAGCCGCGCATGCGCAGTACCGCCGGGCCGCGCGCGCGCGCAGACCAGCCAGGTGGACGCGGCCGGCCGCCATCGGCAGCGTGACAGGAGGGACGGAGGTAAGCAGGAACCGGAGGCAGAGCGGGGGCTCTGTGGTCGCGGCGCGTGTGCCGGGCGGTGATGAGGTGGCACATTTATTTTTATTTTTTTTATTAAATTTTTTGTGTCCCAGGACTATATGGCGGGTTTCTACCTATGACACTATTGGAACTTTAAATAATTGATTGTTTTTTTTTTTTTTTTTTTTTTTTTTTCCATGGGGCACGCGGGTGCTGTGGCGGGTTTGTGATGAAGGGAACTGTGGCCTGGTGTGGTGGGGGGTGTTGGTGTGAAGGGGGGGGGGGGTGTGTGGAGGGGAAACAGCCGCTCCTGGATTGCGCCGCCTGTGGGAGGGGGGCAGTGGCTGAAGCCTGGGGCAGAGTATTGTGGTCAGACCGGGGCCGAGCAGACCTGTGGCGGCCCCCTCCCCACACACCAGCCGCACCAGCGGACGGCCGTCGGGATACCGCGCACGAGCCGACGCCGCCGCGCATGCGCAGTACCCCGGCCGCACGTGCGCAGACCAAGTACTGGGACGCGGGCGGCCGCCATCGGCAGCGCGGCAGGAGAAGCGGCGGGACGGGCCGGTGCAGCGGTGGGGAGAACAAGGAAGTCCGCAGCAGCGCGCTGACTGTGGTAGGGGGAGTATGTGTGGTGTGGCCGGAACAAGCCAACCATCATGCCGCTGACCTGAACCGGGGGTTTGGGGTGGGGGGGGCACGTGTGTGAGAGGTTGCCGTGGTGATGGAGGGAAACTGAAATGGTGGCAGCCACGGGAACGATAACCCGTGCTGGCTGGCAGTCGTGTTCTTGCATGATCCGAAGCATGACAGACATGAAAATAGCCAGTGACTTGTGAGCGACAAAAAGCGTGACATGAGTGAAATGAAAGGTGAAATGAATAGAGCTAGTACAGGGGACAACCGTGAGGCCCCGTGCTGTACCGTGTGGATGACTCACAGATTAACGGGCAAACGCGACCCGCAGAGAACCAGGTGAAGCGGGACGGATGGAACCGGAATGCTCCAAATCCTGGACACCGATAGCAACGAACTTCAGGAACTCAGGAACTCAGCAACTCGTAAGTAACTCTCCAGTTAACTCCACAAGCGACTCTCTCTCCAAAACTCAGACCTCGGACGGTGCAGGAGCCAGGTAAAGGGGGTGCCCTAAATAGGCTGGAGGCGGACCTCAGCCCCTCCCACAAATCCAGGCAAAATGCCTTCACACATATGGAGAGCGGTGATGTGCAGTGTCCCAGGGGGTCAGTAGTGTAGCTTTAGGTATGCTGGGCTTTGTAGTGCAGGGTAACCCACTAACCTGGGACTCACTGTCGTCTTCAAATGGGTCAGCACTGGAACAGGCAGGTGATGAATGTCGTGACGCCAGTGCCAATTGAACGGTGGCACACCGTGTAGTGACAGGCGGAATAATTGAGGAATCTTTATATTTGAATAACAGGGTAACTTTACTTGTGGTCATTATGCATGGACATAGTTGGAAGCGCAGTTCCTTTGAAGACAGTTAGTTTCCGTACATTGCAGACAGGCCTTATGTAGCAAGGTGACTTCAGAGGGTTAAACACAGGACTTGCAGTACAGGCGGCTTGCACTCTATTCCTGACTGATCCTGAAACATGGAAATTATTCTCCAAGGCCTGATGCCCTAGCTCTGGCGTATATCCTTGGGTCTGTATTTATCAAGTACCTCCTCTGCTACTTCGAGTACCTCTCGCTTTATTAGACTTGCCTCTGCTTCTTTCTGTTCCTCAGGCTGGTTAACTGTGGCGTTCCTGCCTTAGCAAATAAGAACTCAGGAGGGGAACCTTCTCCTTGGATCTGGAACCCGGTTACAGGGATTACAATACCCTCTCCTAGTCTGCAGGCTCCAGGCCTGCTCTGCTCTCACAGGCCCATGGCCTGGCCTTAACTCGCACACAGTCTAATCTTCCTCTCTCCGCTATTCTTCTCCCTGACTGGGCCTTATATAACCTAGGGCTCCCTAGCTCCCTCTAGTGACTCAGAGCTGGAATAACACCCTTAGCAGGCCTGCACATGCACGTTTCACAGTAACAGGGAAGTACATAGCATTACATTAGGAAGATGACTCATACCAACCTCCCCATAAATAAGGGGAAACGACAGCACACAAGTGACCCTTCTGTAGTGACGGGCATTACAGCTCCCGTACACTACAGATGTCACTGAAGTAATATATCATCTATATGTGGAGAGCGGTGATGTCACTGATGTAATATATCACCTATATGTGGAGAGCGGTGATGTCACTGATGTAATATATCACCTATATGTGGAGAGCGGTGATGTCACTGATGTAATATATCACCTATATGTGGAGAGCGGTGATGTCACTGATGTAATATATCATTTTATGTGGAGAGCAGTGATGTCACTGATGTAATATATCATTTTATGTGGAGAGCGGTGATGTCACTGATGTAATATATCACCTATATGTGGAGAGCGGTGATGTCACTGATGTAATATATCACCTATATGTGGAGAGCGGTGATGTCACTGATGTAATATATCACCTATATGTAGAGAGCGGTGATGTCACTGATGTAATATATCACCTATATGTGGAGAGCGGTGATGTCACTGATGTAATATATCACCTATATGTAGAGAGCGGTGATGTCACTGATGTAATATATCACTTATATGTAGAGAGCGGTGATGTCACTGATGTAATATATCACTTATATGTGGTCAGTACCTGAGTTAGTCTGGCAGTCCACCCACAACCCAATACTGGACCTGTTGAATTTTGGGGACTGACTCTGTTCTGTATGTACCCAGCTGTTGAGTGGGCATTTGCTACTCCTTGCTTCCTTGTGGTTCTCTAGCTTGGAGCTGTAGATACTTGGTGGGCAGAGGCCGACTGCACTCTGCCCAGGTGCCAGCTCTTCCGCTGGGGCAGCCTGTGGGAAGTCCGGCTCTGGAGAAGAGGATAGGGGAGGGCAGAGGCCAACTGCGCTCTGCCCAGATGCCAGCTCTTCTGCTGGGATGGGGTCAGTGGGGTTTAAAGCCTTACCCACTACCCTCAGTATTGGGCTGGGAGAGAGCTGTGGAGGGGGGCTATCACTTACCCCCTCCTCTGGATACCCCATCTGCCGCTGGGGAGAGAGACCAACTGTCTCCTCTCCCTGTAGAGTATACTGCCGCTGGGTAGTGAGACCGGCTGTCTCCACTACCAGTGATTCTGGTTGTTGCAGAGATGAGGGACCAACAATCTCCTCTCCCTGTACTCCCAGTGGCAGTTGGGGATCTGGCCCGCCTGCCCAGCCACCCTGTTAGGACGGTGGAGTGACTACGGTCCCATCTCAACCTGCCGACTGGGGTTCCTCCCAGTACCAGTCTGTGAGGTCCCCTACCTCCACAGTTGGTGAGGAAGTAGGGGATACCTCAGCTGTGACTTGCCAGGGGTAGGGCTGCAGGTCTGGGCCTGGTATCCAACTGTCTTGTATCTTGCGCTGGGCTTGAATGGAGCGAAACAACTGTTGATAATCTTGCTCCAGCTCCCACTCCCTTTGGACCAGAAAGGTCAGATCTGCCCCCACCCCACTAGTTGTAGGCCAATTGGGCAAGTCCCACCTGTAGTCAGTATGGTCCCAAAATCTAGATTCTTCTGTGCTCCCAAAGTCAATGGGCCAGATTTATCATTAGCTCAAGTCAGAATAATGGAGTGAAAAAGTCTCAAATTTTTGCGCAATCACTAAAGCTGCGCAAAAATTAGCAACTTTTTTCTGCTCTGCACTATGCTCGCCAGTTTTCTAAAAGTGGGCGTGTTTTCTTATGTAAATTAATCTCTAGACAGATTTACTATTGTGACTATTTAAAAAGTCGCAAAAAATTGCGCAATTTCACTCCAGTGAGGACCATGCTAATCTTATGAGACTTTTTAATAGAACATGCGACTTTTTCGTAAAGATGTGCGACTTTTGTAAAGCTGCTTACTGACGGATAAACTGCTACCGTCAAACCACATTTATTACAGTCTTAAAGGGCCGATCATAAATCTGACTTGGCTAAAACTGACTTTAGCCATATGTGAAAGTGGAGTGAGCTGTCAGAGTCGTGATAAATCTGGCCCAATGTCTTCAAAAATGTCACCACCAGACATCTGAGAAGCTCTGACAGACGTCCTTCAGAACCTCCTCCTTGAGGTTCCTTTTGTTTTGCTTTCATTTTCTCATCTCGTTAGCCTCTCTCAGCTGTCATGTAGTTGCACTGATTGCATCCCTTTAAATCCCTTCCCATACTGCATCACTTTGCGGTTTATATTACTTCCTGGAGTGTATGCATGCTGAATGCTACTACTGAGTCTTCTACAGATAAGTTTTGTTCATTCATTTGTGTTTTTCTGTTTGCTGGATCCCAGGTGACCCTGACTCCCTCCGTATCAAGTGTAGGGAGCCGGTGGTCGTGTCCCCTCACTATTATAGGGTGTTCAGGTGTTATACAGTCGAGGTACGAGGATATGCGATGATCCACCATTGGGGTGTTCGCATAGGCTGAGCAGTTAGGGAGAGAGCCAGGTCTGATGCAGTTTTGGATCCAGTCAGTTGGATCTTCATTTTGTGTCTTCTAGTTTTCTGTACACCTTCCGTGACATTATAAACCGCCTCAAGCATGGATCCGGTTTCACTTTTGGCTGAACGCTTGCAGGGTCTTTCATTGGAGGTAGCAGATCTCCGTAAGACTCTTTCTCAGCTTCAAGTGACCGGTTCAGCTTGCGTTCATGGAGTTTGCTCTGAGCCTAAGATCTCACTCCCGGATACGTTCTCTGGGGGTAGTGGGAATTTTGTTCGTTTTAGAGAGGCTTGCAAACTCCATTTTCGCCTACTTCCCCATTCCTCTGGTGATGAGGAGCGGAGGGTGGGGATCATTATATCGCTGCTCAGGGGTAACGCTCAGTCCTGGGCCTTTTCGCTGCCGGAGGGGGCACGGCCCCTCCGTTCAGTGGATGAATTCTTTTTAGCCCTGGGTCAGATATATGATGAGTCTAGACTACGTCTTTTATGCCAGGGTAAACAATCCGCAGAAATATACTGCTCAGAATTTCGGAGATGGGCAGCTGATACTGGTTGGAATGATGCTGCACTCCAAAGTCAATTTTGCCATGGTCTTTCAGAGGGATTGAAAGATGCATTTGCCTTTCATGAGAGACCTATCTCCTTGGACTCTGCCATGTCTCGGGCCGTTCGTATTGACAGGCGTCTTAGAGAGAGAGGAGAGATCACTCCTTCCTGTCATACTCAGTCCCAGGACAGTGCAGCGGTCTCATTCTGTGCGCAGGGGTCTCAGTCGCTCTCAATCCCTTCTGAGCAGGAGCCCATGCAGCTGGGTTTGATTGCCTCTGACAATAGAGGATTCAGCCCGCATGGGAAGGTTTGTTTCTGTTGTGGAGGTATAAATCATTTGGCAAATGTTTGTCCCTCTAGTAGATTCAGGCAGTTTTTTGAGAGTAATAAAGTAACAAAAAGAAAAAATCCTCTAAAAACGTTCCATCTGTTACTACTGGCAAGGTTGATGCGGAAATTGAAGGTTTTCCGTTTGCTTGTAGTTCCTGTTTTGTCCTACCTGCCAGGGTGGCGCTAGAGAGCAAGAACATTTTTACGGTTAAAGGGGGTCTCCAACTACAGATATCAGAGCATCGATATCAGATCGGTGAAGATCTGACACCCGGCACCCCCCGATCGGCTGTTTCAGGCTGTACGGAGCAGAAGCAGAAGACTCTGTACACCGGCTGACTGAAGCTCAGCATCTAGCGCAGGGATCAGCAACCTTCGGCACTCCCGCTGCTGTGAAACTACAACTCCCAGCATGCAAATATGGTGAACTCTTCTTCTATCTCCCATAGAAGTGACTGGAGCATTCTGGGAGTTGTAGTTTCTGAACTGCTGGAGTGCCAAAGGTTGCTGATCCCTGATCTAGCGAGTCGGTGTAGTCATAAAATGCACCAGATTTATTAAAGGGGTTCTCCGGGATTTTAATATTGATGATGTGTCCACAGGATAGGTCATCAATATCAGATCAGCAGGGGTCCGACACCCGCCGATCAACTGTATAAAAGGAAGGCACGTGCGGTCTCTCTTCCTGCTCGCTGCTGACTTAGCAGCGGAGACGGGAGATAGCACGTGTGTATGGCGCACGCCTTCCCTTCATAAAGCTGATCAGCACCCGGCACCCTTCACTCTTCCTGTCTATGGCGAGACAGAATGCGTGCACGGCGTGCGCCTTACCTTCATCCAGCTGATCGGCGGGGGTGCCGGAGGGTAGGTCATCAATATTAAAAGCCCCGAGAACCCCTTTTAGTGTGTCTAAAGCAGGAGCGTAAGTAAAACGTGTCTAAAAGAGATGAGCTGAAACTCTACCAATCGGTGCCAAATCAGGGGCCATTGGCGTGACGCCTGCTGTAATATCCTGGCCTGGTCCTGTCCCCAGGTATCGCATAGGTTTGGGAGAGGTCTCCTCCTCGGATGCTTTAGGGACGCTGTGGAGTCGGATTGTTGTCAGCCATCTGCCACCCAACAAACTCCTCGCCGCTGCCATCCAATGCTGCAGGCACGAAAGCCTGGCCTGCACAACAGCAACGTTTGGGTGTCCATCCCCCAGCGCCCCCCCCAACACAGCGGATGTTGTAATGTATTGCATGACAGAAACCGGCCCGGTCTCTGACGTAGGAAATCTGTCACCGGATACATCGTAATGAATCCAACATACAAGCCAAATGTGCACTCGTCGGTGCTTTGTGATGGTCTTGGTCCTATTTCAATATGTGGCCCCCACTGTGTAGAAATCATATATTTATTTTTTTGGGGCGATGCCATTGCACTAAAGGCTCCGCTCCTTTCCATTCCCTGCTGCGCTCCCACCACACAGCGGTATCTCTCCGGACGCCGCCCCAAGAAAAGACGTGTCCATGCAGCCGGTGCCCAAATGTCAGCCTAGCACTGAAGACAATGGGGCGATGACTGTGGACGGCGGCCGACAGAATCCGTGACAAAATTCTGGCGATTAGGTCTCATGCACACAATGTTTTGGTCCGGACCTGAGCCACATTTTTTGCGGCTTGGATGTGGACCCATTCACTTCAATAGGGCTGCAAAACATACGGACAGCACTCTGTGCGCTGTCTGCATCCGCACATCCGTTCCGCGGCCCCGCAAAAATATAGAACATGTCCTATACTTGTGCGATGTGCATGCACGAATAGGCATTTCTATAATGGGCGGCCTGTTACGTAATGCAAATTGCGGAACACACATTACGGATTTTGTAAGCAGAAATGCGCATCGTTTTACACTAGCAGCAAAGTGGGTGAAATCTTACCAAATCGGAAAAAAAACAAACCTTTGGGGATTGACCCGCGGTGCGGATATTGACTCTGCCGCGTGACAATTTTTTACGTGGATTTTAGCAGCAGATTTGTCCTGGATTTTTTGCTGCTGTTTTTCTATTCCGTTTACGCCTCATGTGGCTGTAACGTAAAGGAATGCGGCGCTTCCTGTTTCCACAAGTTATTTGTCGTGCAAGGGTTAGGCTACTTTCACACTTGCGTTGTTGTTTTCCGGTATTGCTATCCGCCAGAGGATACTGGAAAAAAAAACGTTTCCGTTTAGTCCTCAGGAATTCTGAATGGAAAGAGATCCGTTCAGGATGGATCAGGACGTCTCGCCTTCCGTCAGCATTACGGTTTGAGCTACTTTCACACTAGAGTTTTTACTGGATCGGTGATGGATCAGCAAAAACGCTTCCGTTACCGATAATACAACCGCCTGCATCTGTTATGAACGGATCCGGTTGTATTATCTGTAACATTGCCAAGAAGGATCCGTCATAAACTCCATTGAAAGTCAGTGGGGACGGATCTGTTTTCTATTGTGTCAGAGAAAACGGATCCAACCCCATTGACTTGCATTGGGGGTCATTACGGATCCGTCTGGCTCCGCATCCCATGACTGAAAGAAGACCACAGCAAGCTGCAGTTTGCTCTCCGTATGAGAACGCAACGGAACGGAATGCATTTCGGAGAGTTCCATTTAGGTCAGTTCAGTTTTGTCCCCATTGACAATGAAGGGGGACAAAACTGAAGCGTTTTTCTCCGTTATTGAAACACTAGTGTGAAAGTAGCCTTACTGCAAGCTGCGATTTTGTGTCCGGTCATAAAGACGGACAAAAACGGATCCGGCACTTAAAACAATGTAAGTCAGTTCTTTAGGAACCTAAAAAAATGGATCTGTCACCCATTGACTTTCAATGTATTTAGTGACGGACCCGTTTTTTCCCCCGTTTTGATGCATCCTTATGTGCAAAATCAAAGGGGATCCGTTTAATTTCAGTATCCTCTGCCGGATCCTCGCCTTAGGAATTGAAAGTTTCTGCTTCTGTGAACCCAAAAACTGCATTTCAGAACCAGCACAGCCATGAAACCGCAGTAAAACGCCTCTTCTACATCGGCCTGGCGCAATGATGTCACCGGACGTCTCACCACCTGGACAGTCTGTACTAATAGGGGACTTTTTTTTGCAGTGTCCGTGAAAAAAATTAGACGTGTCTCAGCATTTTAGACTTGACAGTAAGTTCTGGTGACCAGTGGCGTGACTAGGAATGACTGGGCCCCACAGCAAATGTTTGAACCCTGTGCACCCCCAACTCCTGAGGCTAGTCTAGATCATCCTCCTAGGCGAAGCACGGCAGCCGCTCTATCGGTTTCCTACATGTATATGATGTCATTGTATAATACTGCTGAGGGGGCCCCGACGATAAAATCTTGTAGTCCTCCTCCCAGGGGCGGACACAGACAGCAGAGGGCCCCTGTGCAAATAATGTGCCTGGGCCCCCCCCCCCCCCCTCTCAAGCCAAATTCTCAACATAACCTATTCCGTCCTAGCATTACTTATAGCAATACAAAACATACAGATTAAGGCTACTTTCACACCTGCAGCACTACACTCTGGCCACCTGATCCGGCAGAGAATGCATGGAATTGGCCGGACACAAACTCAGGCATGCGGCCTGCTGATTTTTGCCGGATTGTGGCCGATCTCTACCAGACCCCATTATAGTTAATGAGGCCAGCGGACATTCTGTCTGCATCCAGCAGTGCTGGAGCATTCCGGAAGGCTGTTCTCTGCAAGAAGAGCCTGCCAGAATCACTAACTCAGATGGGAAGGTAGCCTAATACAGGTCCACATACCTCGTACATCCAGGGACGTCTTCGTTGATGTAGATGTTCTCTGTCTTCATCTTCTTGTTTCAGACCACACCGCCATGATGATTTCTTTCTGTCATCTCTTCTTTCTGCAGGGTTTGACAGACAGACATCTTAGTTTCCTAGTTTTCCATCACCCTCCCACTAATACTGTGCCCGCTGTGCTCCCTATACAAGTTACACACAGATAGTTCCCCTTAAATAATTACTGGCACACAGTGTTCTAAAAAATAACTGCCCCCAGGAAACAGTGTCCCTGACACTAATAGTGTAAATATAATGTTCCCCAAAAATAAGTGTGCTAAGCTGATACCATGCCAGGGTGCCCACCAAAGTAACAGTGCTCCCTAAAACCCCACCAAAAGAAATAATTATCTACCAGACAACACGTAGTAGTAATAGTGCCCCTACAGTAATAATGACCCCACTGTGTCCCAGAAGTAATAATGCTCCCATAGTGTTCATACTAGTATTCAAGTTCCTCATAGTCCCTGAACTGTAATAAAGTCCACCATAATGTCCCCAGTGGTAATAATTCTCTTTATAATGTGCGCCAGTACATAAAAGTGCCCTGTTGTGTGGCAGTATAAAAAAATATCTCCTCTTAGTGCCCTCTGTAGAGTCAATGTCCCCATAGTACCCTCATAATGTGTGCCAATGCCCTCTACTGTTTGCCAAAAAAAACCTCTTAGTGCCCCCAGTTAAGCCAAGGTCCCCATAGTGCCCTATAATTTGTGCCAGTATGAAATACTCCTATATCGTGTGCCTCCCCTTGTTCCCATGGTGCCTGACAATGTGCCAGTAAAAAATGCCCCCATAATGTGCGCCAGTATATCAAATAGGGTCACCAGTAGATGCCCCCATACTGCTCCCCCCTTCTTAGTGCCCCCCATGTCTGCCAATATATAAGATAGAGCCCCAGAAGATGCCCCCATAGTGCTCCTCTCCCCCCTTCTCCATAGTGCCCCCCATGTGTGCCAGTATATAACATAAGGTCCCCATAGTGCTTCTCCCCCTCAATAGTACCCCCCATGTGTGCCAGTAACTAACATATGGCCCCCATAGTGCTCCTCCCCCTCCTTAGTGCCCCCCATGTGTGCCAGTATATAAAATAGGGCCCTAATAGTACTCCCCCCTCCATAGTGGCAGCATGTGTGTCAGTATTTAAAATAGGGCCACCCATAGTGCTCCCCCCTCCATAGTGCTCCCCCCTCCATAGTGCTCCCTTGTGTGCCAGTATAGAAAATAGGGCCCCAATAGTACTCCCCCCCTCTATAGTGCCCCCATGTGTGTCAGTATTTAAAATAGGGCCCTCCATAGTGCCCCCCATGTGTGTCAATATATAAAATAGAGCCCTCCATAGTGCCCCCCATGTGTGCCAATATATAAAATAGGACCCCAATCGTACTCCCCCCCCTCCACAGTGCCCCATGTGTGTTAGTATTTAAAATAGGGCCCCCATAGTGCTCCTCCTCCTCCATAGTGCCCATAAGATCTGGCCCCCAGTAGATGCCCCCATGAGTGCCAGATAGGGCCCCTAGTAAAGTGTAAATAAATAAAAATATAAACTCACATACTTACCTCCTTGCCGCTTTCAGCGATGCGATGCAGGCCTCTTCTGGCCTGTGTCCCACGCTGTATGGCTCAGGCAGCGTGATGACGTCATCACGCCGCCTGTTCCGTCCTCTGATAGGTTAGGGTTAGCCTAGTGCCTGCAGCCTATCAGAGGAAGGGGAAGGGAGATGCCTCTCCCCTGCCCCGTCGCAGCATCCATCAGTATCGCTGTCATAAGGACAGCGATACAGACGAATAGAGATGAGCGCTTCCACAATGGAAGCGCTCATGTCCCCCTGCTGCCGGTAGGAAGGGGCCCCCTCCTGCTCTGGGCCCCTGTGCAGCCGCACTGGCTGCACATGCGGTATGTCCGCCCCTGCCTCCTCCTGGGTGGGCCCCTTCTGAGTTCGGGCCCCAAAGCAGCCGCTTCCCTTGCTTCTCCTATAGCTACGCCCCTGCTGGTGACGTGTTCAGTATTAGGGCTCGTTCACGCGGCCGTTGGTGTCCCGTACCCGTAATGTGAACCGCAAATTGCGGTCTGCAATGCACAGGTACCTTCTGTGGGGCAGGCGCATGGGGATCGCAGACCCATTGGCTTGAATGGGTCCGCGATCCCTCCGTTCCACAAAAAGATAGAGCATGTTCTATCTTTTTGCGGTGCGGAGGCGCGGAACCCCAGAAAGCACGCCGTAGTGTTCCGTTCCGTGCTTCCGTTCTGCATCTCTGGATTTGCAGACCCATTGAAATGAATTGTTCCGCATCCGTGATGCGAAATGACAACAGAACGGTGCCCGTGTATTGCGGATCTGCAAATGCGCTCCCCAATACGGGAACGGGACACCAATAAGTATCTGATCTATAGATATTTATTACTTATTATCCTTATAGTTCATTATAGTTTTCCAATTTGTCTGTAAAAAAAATGTTGACCGCGATTTTTTTTGTTGTTAAATTGTCCGGAAAAAATAAAATACAAATTGAGGTTGGCCCCTCACCCGTCACCATGGCCAGAAGAAAGAGAGCGCAGGGAGCGGCCTGCAGTACCGCATCCCGCCGGCAGAGGGCCGCGTGGCGGCCACATAGGAGGAGCCATCATCGTCTGATGACTGGAGCCCCGGTGATATCGGTGGCCCCGCCCCGTCTGACAAACCGGAGAGACCAGGACGGGGGTCAGTGGTCACCGGGCCGGCAGGGGACCGGAGGAAGGCCGCTCCTGGACGGGGAGGCCTCAGAGTGACGGGCCGGACATGCCGAGGTGAGCCATGAGGACGGTGTGACAGCTGAAGTGTTTACAACAGTGACAAGGGGGCACCGGGCATGTGTGTGCCAGCCAGTACCACCCGTGTGTGCCAGCCAGTACCACCCGTGTGTGCCAGCCAGTACCACCCGTGTGTGCCAGCCATAGCCACCCGTGTGTGCCAGCCATAGCTCCCCGTGTGTGCCAGCCAGTACCACCCGTGTGTGCCAGCCATAGCCCCCCGTGTGTGCCAGCCATAGCCCCCCGTGTGTGCCAGCCATAGCCCCCCGTGTGTGCCAGCCATAGCCCCCCGTGTGTGCCAGCCATAGCCACCCGTGTGTGCCAGCCATAGCCACCCGTGTGTGCCAGCCATAGCCACCCGTGTGTGCCAGCCATAGCCCCCCCCCGTGTGTGCCAGCCATAGCCCCCCCGTGTGTGCCAGCCATAGCCCCCCCGTGTGTGCCAGCCATAGCCCCCCGTGTGTGCCAGCCATAGACCCCTGTGTGTACCCGGGTGTAGCTGTGTCATATGATCCAGCATCTCTGGGGCCCCCAGTGTTCTGGATTATTGGACCTTCTGGACCATTGTGGGGGCACGGTCCCAAATAACACGGTCCATAACTTTGCCACCGCGGTATGTTACAGTGTATCAGTGTAGGTAGAATGTATCCGCTGGGAGTAGTATTACCTCTGGACGGGTGTTCAGCCCCTGTTTCTATTCAGTGACAGGAAGCAGACCTTAAAGGGATGAGTGAGGGAAGGAGGCAGTGTCTTGTGAAGGCCTTTATCTTAGGGCTCATGCACACGACCGTATGTATTTTGTGGTCCGAAAAAAACCCTGTAACGGACACGGAAAGAAAATACATTTGTGTGGATGAGCCCAAATCTCAATTGTGTACCGTCCGTGAAAAAAAGTGGGGGCGTCTGACAACCACCTTAAAACTAGTCAGGCCCCCGCTGCTACAATGTGGACAGAGCTACACAGACCATCTGATCGGCGGAGTCGGACCCCTGGCGATCAGCTAGTGATGGTCTATCCTGAGGTGTGACGGCCCCTTTAAATCTGTGGGATAGCCACTCCTATTACTCACCTGTCCGCAGACTTTCTTCCCTTGCTGTGGGTGGGCGACAGCGCACATCAGACAATCCCGGGAAGCCTTGCGGTTAGCGCTTATTTTTCCCTCACATAGAGCCGCGGAGATACCTAGGGCACGCCGTGCCCCCCAACGTCTCTGTTGGCTGCCTATAGACTTCTACGGATGGAGGAAAGAGCGGCGTCGGCTGCATCCCGAGGAGCTGCTGACCATGTGCGTCCACCGCTGAATGCAGGAGAAGCTGGACCAGAAGGATAGACAGCAGGGGGCGCTACCAGACAAGAAAACGGAAAGCTAAAAACATATTTTTTTAAATGATATATTTTTATTGCATGTAAATTTCACTAGCACTTAATTAGAAATGCCCTAATGTGCTGAGCCGCCATGTTGGACGGTGGGACCCGTGCCCCCCGACGATGCCCCGCGATCTCCATGTATCGTATAATATCTCACAGAGAGGCACGCCGCACATCTGTCGTCTGTGAGATGCACATGCCCCGGCGATACTCCATACCATTCAATACCACGCGGGGAAAAAAAAAACGCAAAAAAAAGCTGCGTGCATTCCGCCTTTTATGGAACGTCCGGCCCATAAGAGAACAGTCCGATCCTATTTTTCGAAGGCATCAAAAAAATGACAAATCGCATGTTTTTTTTGTTTTTTTTCTGTTACGGCGTTCACCACATAAGGCCTCATGCACACAAACTTATTTTCTTTCTGTGTCCATTACGTTTTTTTTTTTTGCGGACGGTATGGGGAACCATTCATTTCAATGGGTCCGCAAAAAAATATGAAGTTACTCCCTGTGCATTCCGTTTCCGTATATATGTCCGTATTTCCGTTCCGCAAAAAAATAGAACATGTCCTATTATTATCTGCATTACGGACAAGGATAGGACCGTTCTATTAGGGGCCGGCTGTTTCCGTTCCGCAAAATACCGAATGTCATCCGTATTTTTTGCGGCTCCGTTTTTTGCGGACTGCAAAATGCATACGGTCGTGTGAGATAAAATGAGGAGTTAATTGATGCGGTTCGGTGGGATCCCTGTCATTGAGGCTGGGTGCCGGCTGTGTGATATGGTGGCACCCGCCGCTTACATTTGCATTTAGGGGTTAATTATAGGCATTGGTGGCAGTGGGGCCGCGTCACAGCTGGGAGGGACTCCCTCCTCCTCCACTGTGTCGGCTCATGAGAACATGGTGCACACAGAGGGCAGTAGTGCAGCCTAATATCGGAAAATGGCAAATCCCGGAGTCGTAACGATCCGGGTACAAAAGTATCAATTGGGTATGGAAAGTTCAATACCCGATGCAACCCTAGTGCATATATATATATATCCGTTCCTCTCTTGCAGCGTGGCTGGATATGGAATACAATGACAAGCTGGCCAGGTTCCGTCAGGGTCATCTCAACCCATTCAATAAACCAAGAGAGGAGGAGCGTCCCCGGGAGGACGGTGAACAGGAGTCTTCCAAGGGTTCGTATTCCATGAATGAGGAGGTGCCTATCCTCGGGCATAGGTCCTGGAGACGCCCCCTATTGTTGTATCAGCATGCACATGGCAGCGTACACCTTGGCGTATACGTCAGATCTATCTCTAGGGCCCTGTTCACCCCATGGAGGCCAGAAGATGTCCTTTTGGCCTCCACCTGGCTGGTGTTTGTCACTAGCGCCGGCCACAGGTTTTCTTACACCTTTTTGTTCCCTCAGACTCTCCGCCAGGATCCCCTCTGCGTGTGCCAGAATTCCCTGAGCGAGCGATGGATTTGGGTGTTTCAGAAGACCACTTCTCCCGGCCGGTGGTGAGTTCTCGTACTACACTAGAGGGGGTGCAGAGGACAGCCCCCAGGAGGACGGAGATAGGCCATCAGTATGAAAGCTGACATACAACGCTGTCCATCCACGCCCGTGTCCTCTCTGGCATCTTCATATGTTCCCTCAATGCTAAGGGAAAAAGCACACTAGGTGCAACGAGGGCAGTGTGGTTGCACCCAGAGGCTCCTCCCCCAGTCTTCTGTGCCACGCCCCCACCTCTGTGATGTACTCGCCAGGCAGTCCCTGAAGTCTCACAGGATGGCATTCTGCACATGAGCAGTAAAGAGACGGTCGATTGCCCATCTCCATGTGCAAAACACGATTCTGTGAGACTCCAGGGACTGCCTGGCCAGTACATCACGGGGGAGGGGGGGCCCTCTGGGTGCAACTGCAAAGCTCTCGTTGCACCTCATTTACATATTAAGAAAAGTTTTTTTTCTCTTACAATTGACGGAACGCATGAAGATGCCAGAAAGGACGTGGGACTTGTCTTACGTGTGCGGACGGACAGCTGCGGTATGTGATGACAGATGCCCTTTAAATCTCTGGGGGTCAGACCGTCGGGGCCCCCTGATATTCCGCTGTCATTGCAGCTCCATAGTTTTCACAACAGCTTTGTTCCATTCAAGGGAATGCAGTCCCAGACGTTATGGACTCGCGCCTGGGGAACGGTAAGGGAAAGCATCGCTTGCCGGAGCAAATCGCCCCCTTCAGCTTATTGGCAGGGGACTGGGGTCAGACCCCCATCAATCTAATATTGATAAAAAGCACATCAACTGCCCCTGTACTAGCGACATATCAAAAGTTTTGATCTGAGTGCTGAGACCCCCACGATTGCTGGAAGGAGGAGACAGAACCCATCACATAGCGCGCGCTCTCCTCGCTGCAGGTGACTACCTCAATACAAAGTCTATGGAGCCACCTCGATTCCATCTCCTGCAGTGAGAGGGGGCTCTCTTTCCTCCTTCCAGCGATCGACGGGGCTCCTACCGATTTTATTTGTCAGCCTGACATATCAAAAGTTTCCCCAAAGTACAGGAACGCTTTGAAGATCCAAATAACCCCTTTAACCAGAACCTAACCTTACCAGACGTAAACAATCGAAGGTCGTCCCCTTTAAACGGATCCAGCGCTGAGAGCGGGTGTGATCTCATACCACGCCATGTGTAACCAGCGCGCACAGAGCGGGTGTGATCTCATACCACGCCCTGTGTAACCAGCAGGCACAGAGCGGGTGTGATCTCATACCACGCCCTGTGTAACCAGCAGGCACAGAGCGGGTGTGATCTCATACCACGCCATGTGTAACCAGCAGGCACAGAGCGGGTGTGATCTCATACCACGCCATGTGTAACCAGCAGGCACAGAGCGGGTGTGATCTCATACCACGCCCTGTGTAACCAGCAGGCACAGAGCGGGTGTGATCTCATACCACGCCCTGTGTAACCAGCAGGCACAGAGCGGGTGTGATCTCATACCACGCCCTGTGTAACCAGCAGGCACAGAGCGGGTGTGATCTCATACCACGCCCTGTGTAACCAGCAGGCACAGAGCGGGTGTGATCTCATACCACGCCCTGTGTAACCAGCAGGCACAGAGCGGGTGTGATCTCATACCACGCCCTGTGTAACCAGCAGGCACAGAGCGGGTGTGATCTCATACCACGCCATGTGTAACCAGCAGGCACAGAGCGGGTGTGATCTCATACCACGCCATGTGTAACCAGCAGGCACAGAGCGGGTGTGATCTCATACCACGCCATGTGTAACCAGCAGGCACAGAGCGGGTGTCGTAATATCTGTCTGCTTGTTTCCGACTCAAGGGCCTCTTTCTGGCGTCCGACATCCAGCAGTTAAGACAGGCGATTGAGGAGTGCAAGCAGGTGATCCTCGAGCTGCCCGAGCAGTCGGACAAGCAGAAGGACGCAGTGGTGAGACTCATTCATCTCCGACTCAAGCTGCAGGAGCTGAAGGTAGGCTTTGGTTTTTACGTGTCTGCTCTCCCAAACTGTTCCTGAGGCTGCACTACTGACATCTGCTCTAATTCTGTCAAGTGCTGTCTGGAGGATTCAATACGGCGTCTACGTCAACGCCCTCACGTCCGCCCGCACATCTTTAATTATTTGAGCCGTGTATAATGTGATGGAAAAATTAATCCAGCCAGCAAAGGAGGCAACATGGAGAATCACAGTACATCAGTAATCGCTTTGCATTAAAGGGAACCTGTCACCAGGATTTTGGGTATAGAGCTGAGGACATGGGCTGGTAGATGGCCGCTAGCACATCCGCAATACCCAGTCCCCATAGCTCTGTGTGCTTTTATTGTGTATAAAAACCGATTTGATACATATGCAAATTAACCTGAGATGAGTCAGAGCTTGAAAATATGACTCTTCTCTGGTCACACAAGTAAGATATGACTCTTTAATGTTAATTTGCATATGTATCAAATCGGGATTGTTACACAATAAAAGCACACAGAGCTATGGGGACTGGGTATTGCAGATGTGCTAGCGGCCATCTAGCAACCCATGTCCTCAGCTCTATACCCAAAATCCAGGTGACAGGTTCCCTTTAAAGGAGTTCTCCAGGCTTTTAATATTGATGACTTATCCTCATGGTAGGTCATCAATATCAGATCAGCGGGGGGTGGTCTGACACCCGGCATCCCCGCCAATCAGCTGTATGAAGGAAAGTCGTGCACAGTGCACCGTCTCTCTTCTTGCTCGTCATAGACATGGCAGGAGCTAGCAGCAAGAGAGAAGGGAGACGGCGCATGCGTTCTCTTCATGCAGCTTAGGTCATCAATATTAAAAGCCCGGAGAACCCCTTTAACTTTCTGTACACGATAAATGTGTGGCTCTTTTCCGTCTGGCTGCGATCCATGTAGCTAATGCATAGCATTCAGACTGAATCCTGACCCACTCTTTTCCGTGGGTCCGTGCACATGAGCATAGTTTTTCACGCATCATATTTGCGTTCAGAAAAAAATCGCAGCATGTTCTGTATTGTGCGTTGTTCACGCAGCTCTGGTTCCATAGAAGTGAATGGGGCTTGTGAAAAACGGAAAACATCCAGATACAATGCGTTTTTCACTGATAGTTGCTGGGAGATGTGAAAAACACATGCAATCCGGATACCTACTGGACAGAAAGAAGGCAAACACTGAACGCAATCGCAGAAAAAAACTATTAAACTTGCGTGCAAAACCATCAGTTTTACCCTGAAGAGACCCTGACACAATCCGTATTGCTCATGTGAAAGGCCTTCGGGTTGATTTGTCTGCTCCAAGACTCGGTGCTCATCATCCTCATCATCTTTCTCCCATTATCCAGGACCCACACGAGGATGAGCCTAATATGCGGATTATATTAGAACATCGATTCTACAAGGAGAAGAGTAAAAGCGTGAAACAAGTGTGTGATAAGTGCAGCACGTTTATCTGGGGCTTGATCCAGACATGGTATACGTGCACAGGTAAGAGGCATTACATCAGGCATCAGCAACCTTCGGCACTACAGTTGCTGTGAAACTACAACTCCCAGCATGCACACTTGGGCCTCTTGCACACGAACGTAAGGGCCCCTTGCCAGTGCTGCGGGCTGCAAATTGCAGTCCGCAATGCACAGGCACCGACTGTGGGGCAGCCGCATGTGGATCGCAGACCCATTCACTTGATAGGGGTCCGCGATCCGTCCTTTCCGCAAAAAGATGGAACAAGTTCTATCTTTTTGCGTAACGGAACACCACAGAAGCACTCCGTGGGGTTCCGTTCCGTGCTTCCGTTCCGCACCGCATCTCTGGATTTGCGGACCCATTCAAGTAAATGGGTCTGCATCTGTGATGTGGAATGCGCATGGCTGGTGACCCGTGTATTGCGGAACCGCCGAATGCGACCCGCAGCACGGGCACGGAGGCCTTACTCGGCTGTTCTGGTGAGTCCCATAGAAGAGAAAGGAGTTGTAGTTTCAGAACAGCTGGGGAGCCGGAGGTTGCCGATCCCTCAGGCCGCAGTCATATAGTGTGGTTTTGCATCCATTCAGACCAATGTTATGAGACTCCTGGTTTTCAGATATGCTTAAAGGGGTTATCCAATCACAATGCCTGGGCCCCTCCTATAGACGATATTTACCCGGCACTCGCATCCCTCCAGGCCACCCCTCTGGATAGGTCATCAGTATCTGATCGTGGGGGTCCGACACCTGACGATCAGCAGTTTGAGAAGGTACCGGCTCTCCTGTGAGCACCGCGGCCTTCTTGCAGCTCCCCAAGCACAGCGCCGTACATTGTATAGTGGCTGTCTTTGGTATCGCGCTCAGCCCCATTCCCAGGCCAAGTGACTGATGAAAAGCTGAGAGGAGGCTGCAGCGCTACTGTGAACACTGCTGCATTCTCGACCTGGTGATCGGCGAGGGTCCCGGGTGTTGGACCCCCACCAATCAGATACTGGTGACCCCTCGGAAAACCCCTTTAATGTCATTGATTCTTGGACAACCACTTTTAATTAGGGCTTATGCGCACGACTGTGGGTTTTTTCTGCATCTGATCCGCATTTGTAGCTGTCGGATGTGAACCCATTCACTTTAATGGGGCCGCAAAAGATGCAGATAGCGCACAGTGTCTGTTCCGTGGCATCCGGCAAAAATTTTTTAATTGTCCTATTCTTGTCCGTGTTACAGACAAGGAAAGGACTGTTCTGTAGAAGGCAGGACGTTCTGTCCCTCAAACACACACAGCTGGTATCTGTGTTTTGCGGATCCGCGATTTGCTGACCGCAAAAACACCAACGGTCGTGTGCATGAGCCCTTAAAACCATGGCTCCAAAAATAGCTCAGGGTTGTCGTATTTGCACTTTTTTTTTTTTAATAATGACTTTCCACATTCCATTAGACTGCATTATACATAAGTCTGGCAGGAGCACGGCATGCGTTACAGCTCCGAGCACTTATTCACCTTGGTTTATGGGCGGGCGGCCAGTGTTCCTGAGAAGGTTCTTTATCAATTAGAGCAAAAAAGTTCTAGGTCTAGCAAGAAGGCTAGATGTTTCATCCAGCCTGCCCAATATAACTACATCTAAGCTTCCACATTCTAAAAAATCTACAAAAATGGATGCGTGCCTGTTATTCCTGATGCCAGGTCATGTCTGCTATCTAGAGAAATCTTGGTAAAAGCAGGACTGGTCCAATCTTACTAGATGCAAAAGTTAACAACCAGCATCCACGTACTGCACCGCCAGGTCTGCACTGGAAGCCTTTACAGGTCAGTTGAAGTTTTGTCTGCCTTCCCCCACCAGTAGTCAGTCACCCCTTTTATTGGCAGTGCTGCTCCCCAAATAATTAAAATTGTGACTCGCTTTCTCCCTTTTCCCCAGTTATCGTAACAAAACCCCAACTTCCTCTGTGTAGGCACAACAGACCTTTTCTACTTTGTGTAGGCACAGCAGACCTTTCCTACTTCCTCTGTGTAGGCACAGCAGACCTTTCCTACTTCCTCTGTGTAGGCACAGCAGACCTTTCCTGCTTCCTCTGTGTAGGCACAGCAGACCTTTCCTACTTTGTGTAGGCACAGCAGACCTTTCCTACTTCCTCTGTGTAGGCACAGCAGACCTTTCCTGCTTCCTCTGTGTAGGCACAGCAGACCTTTCCTGCTTCCTCTGTGTAGGCACAGCAGACCTTTCCTGCTTCCTCTGTGTAGGCACAGCAGACCTTTCCTGCTTCCTCTGTGTAGGCACAGCAGACCTTTCCTGCTTCCTCTGTGTAGGCACAGCAGACCTTTCCTGCTTCCTCTGTGTAGGCACAGCAGACCTTTCCTGCTTCCTCTGTGTAGGCACAGCAGACCTTTCCTGCTTCCTCTGTGTAGGCACAGCAGACCTTTCCTGCTTCCTCTGTGTAGGCACAGCAGACCTTTCCTGCTTCCTCTGTGTAGGCACAGCAGACCTTTCCTGCTTCCTCTGTGTAGGCACAGCAGACCTTTCCTGCTTCCTCTGTGTAGGCACAGCAGACCTTTCCTGCTTCCTCTGTGTAGGCACAGCAGACCTTTCCTGCTTCCTCTGTGTAGGCACAGCAGACCTTTCCTGCTTCCTCTGTGTAGGCACAGCAGACCTTTCCTGCTTCCTCTGTGTAGGCACAGCAGACCTTTCCTGCTTCCTCTGTGTAGGCACAGCAGATCTTTCCTGCTTCCTCTGTGTAGGCACAGCAGACCTTTCCTGCTTCCTCTGTGTAGGCACAGCAGACCTTTCCTGCTTCCTCTGTGTAGGCACAGCAGACCTTTCCTACTTCCTCTGTGTAGGCACAGCAGACCTTCCTACTTCCTCTGTGTAGGCACAGCAGACCTTTCCTGCTTCCTCTGTGTAGGCACAGCAGACCTTTCCTGCTTCCTCTGTGTAGGCACAGCAGACCTTTCCTGCTTCCTCTGTGTAGGCACAGCAGACCTTTCCTACTTCCTCTGTGTAGGCACAGCAGACCTTCCTACTTCCTCTGTGTAGGCACAGCAGACCTTTCCTGCTTCCTCTGTGTAGGCACAGCAGACCTTTCCTGCTTCCTCTGTGTAGGCACAGCAGACCTTTCCTGCTTCCTCTGTGTAGGCACAGCAGACCTTTCCTGCTTCCTCTGTGTAGGCACAGCAGACCTTTCCTGCTTCCTCTGTGTAGGCACAGCAGACCTTTCCTGCTTCCTCTGTGTAGGCACAGCAGACCTTTCCTACTTCCTCTGTGCTACCACTTGTGTTCCTGACTACGTGCCTTGTTCCTAGACTATGCTCTTCGTCTGATCCCTGCTTGCTTGCATCGCTCCTCCTGTTGCCGCCCCGGATTGTCTGACTTCGTTCCTGTGCCGCCTGCCCTGACCCATTGCTTGTCTCGACTACGTCTCTGCCTCGTCCACCGGTCCTGTCTGGTTGCTCCTGGTAACGAACCTGCCTATCTAACTACGTCTATACTGTCGGTACCTTCGCAGGTACCTCCTGGTCCGCCTGGACCAACTGCTATTGACTCTGGGACTGCCCTGGAGTGGTACCTGGCAGCTATACTAACGGCCCAAGTCTATCCTCCCCACCAGAGGCTCTAGTGAAGACCAGGTAGCTGCTTACTCACGCCCCTCCAGGGTACAGCCAGACCTTTCCTGCTTCCTCTGTAGGCACGACAGGCCTTTCCCGCTTCCTCTGTAGGCACGGCAGGCCTTTCCCGCTTCCTCTGTAGGCACGGCAGGCCTTTCCCGCTTCCTCTGTAGGCACGGCAGGCCTTTCCCGCTTCCTCTGTAGGCACGGCAGGCCTTTCCCGCTTCCTCTGTAGGCACGGCAGGCCTTTCCCGCTTCCTCTGTAGGCACGGCAGGCCTTTCCCGCTTCCTCTGTAGGCACGGCAGGCCTTTCCCGCTTCCTCTGTAGGCACGGCAGGCCTTTCCCGCTTCCTCTGTAGGCACGGCAGGCCTTTCCCGCTTCCTCTGTAGGCACGGCAGGCCTTTCCCGCTTCCTCTGTAGGCACGGCAGGCCTTTCCCGCTTCCTCTGTAGGCACGGCAGGCCTTTCCCGCTTCCTCTGTAGGCACTGCAGGCCTTTCCCGCTTCCTCTGTAGGCACGGCAGGCCTTTCCTGCTTCCTCTGTAGGCACGGCAGGCCTTTCTGTTACTAACCTAGTAGTTGCATCCATTGACTGTATCCAGCTCTATGCTTTTGTAATTGGGTAGAAGCATCCAGCTGCTGAATACACAAAGGACCAGTTCCCTTTTTCTCTAGTGGCCATGTTTTGTCCAGCCATGTGCTACAGGCACAATATCAATTAGCTCCCTACACTAAACTCTGTATTACACTGTCAGATATTCTGTCAGCGTTCGTAGTAACACTCGTTAGCGATCATCTGGAAGTTTAATACTGCCGCCGTTTACCAATGAATGAGCAAAGCTCGTTCATCGGGCAATCATGATCTTTCATCGTGCTGTCTAATGAGGAAAATAACTTCACAGCATTGGGACGAGCGACGGCATAACAATCGCATCTCCCCATACTGTGGAGGAGACTGTAGCATGTAATAGCTGGGAAGGTACGCTTCCCTCCCGACAATGCTATTCAGACAAGAATAAGACCCGCTTCCTGGTAAGAACCCAATTTCCATGTTTACTTCCCAGCTAATAGAGAGAACAGTAACCACATAATAGAGTGGGAAGCACGTAACATTACTGGGATACGATGCTAGTTGAGGATTTTCTGGGGTGGCTCGTATATTAGTACATGGGGAACTGGCCTAAGTCATATCTTCTAGTATACGTATCCTGACCACTGTTCACACTTTATTTTTTTTTCAGGTTGTTACTATCGTTGTCACAGCAAATGTCTGAACCTTATTACTAAACCCTGCGTGAGGTCGAAGGTCAGTCATCAGTCCGAGTACGAGTTAACCATTTGCCCAGAGGCTGGACTGGACAGTCAGGATTATCGCTGCGCCGAGTGCAGGGCACCCATCTCATTGCGTAAGTATAGGAGGAAAATATACGCAGTAGTCCGTGGCTTTCTACGCTTCCATCACTTACCACCTGATGGTAGTTAGTAGTAGCAGTTTCCCAACTACTACTTTTTTCCCATTGGGACGGCCGGACGCTACAAATGATACGAATGCTGTAGCTAATATTCACCAGTATGTCCTCACACAATGACTGATTGAACACTACAACGGTCGCATATAATCCGTAATGACGGAGAAGAATTTGGAACAATCCCTGTGCCTGTTATGGCTGATGGAATGAATTTCCTTTGGTCAGAGCTGTTCCATAAGAATAACATGATTCTTTTCTTTAAGGCTGGGCCTACATGGCGACTTTGCCCCCCGACACATTTCGCTTGGTCAACGATTACATTGTAGCGCTGCATGCTCCATCGCGACTGTTGAAAGTGAATAGGATAGCGTTGCGACCTGCAGTTTGCCACGACTGCAGCACAACCTTTGCAAGAAATGCAGCAGCAACACGTTTCTGTCCACTTAACTTGTTTGCAATTACTTGCTATGTATGCGGTGGTGCACTGCGATCTTACGCCAAGTACGCGGCCAAAGTCGCCGTGTAGCACAAGGCTGAATACCGTTTCGTCACCCTACCTCCGCCATGCACAAGGCATGAAACAGTGTATATGTTTTGTCCAGAGTCTTCCTATAAGATGTAATGTAAAATTACCAAATACTATGCAATCTCCGCAATGATCAGCTGTCTAATCTGGGAGAGATCAGTGGCTGCCAGGGACTTCTGGCACCACATATCTTCTGGAGCTGAGTCTAAATCCAAACCATTTGACCCGTGTTTTCCCTCTCTAATGCTCCCTCACGGCTACTGGAAGTGTGACCCTGCGTCTGTATATAGTAAAAAGCAATGCAGAACTCTGGAATAAAATAATTTTAAAGGGGTTCTCCAGGATGTAAGTATTCAGTGTCAGATCGGCATGGGCCTGACTCCCAGCCAGTCATCTGTTTGCAGACGCTCCACCACCGGCACTACCTAGGAGCAGCGCTGCAGTAACCAGGCATGACCATGGATGGAATTGTGAAGTTCCTGCAAACCCTCTGACCAGTGGGGGTGTCGCGAGTCAAACTCCACCGATCCCACATTGATAACCTATGTGGAGAACCCCTTTAACCCAAGTTGTTACTTAGTGGTGCAGCACCTTTTAGTACAGGAGGGTGGTAATATTTTCTTAATTTGTACTAAAATAATGACAGGTCCTCTTTAAATATCAATATTCTGGTTTTCCATGTTTTTTTTTGACTGATGGGCCTTTTGCAGGAGCTGTCCCCAGCGAGGCCCGGCAGTGTGATTACACTGGGCAATACTACTGCAGCAATTGCCACTGGAATGATCTTGCTGTCATACCAGCCCGGGTTATTCATAACTGGGACTTCGAACCACGCAAGGTAGGCATGGATTGCAATTACAAGTGCACCACCGCTTTTTATGTCCGAGGATGGATAAACGCGGAGGTGCACTTTAAAGGCTACATGGAATTTTTTTAACTGTCAACCCCAGACTGCTGTACCCGATGAAAAAAAAAGCATGCTCGCCCCTCCCCGCCACTCCATTGCAGCTCCCTAGGGTCAAGTCACCACTGAGGCCATTCATTTGCTGCAGTGGCGCACGTGACCCCCCCCCCCCCCTCCAGAATTTGGCTGATCTCATCGATCCCTACCAGCAGCCATAAGACAGATCAGACTTGCTAGACTTCAGCATGCCCATTCATTCCTGCAGGAGATAAGCCGCTGCCACAGGTGCCCGGCACCTGATTATTCCCCACTGTCTACAGAACAGACATGCACACTAAGCCGAGCGTGCATGTTTATGATGGAGTCAGCCGGCCGCCACGTCATGTATGAGCTCTGTGCCAGAAGGATCCTGGCTTATAAACACGACTATCAGCAAATTTAGACCTAAAGTGCAGTTTCCACCTCCAGGTGTCTCGCTGCAGTATGCGGTATCTTGCCCTGATGCTGGGCCGTCCGGTGCTGAAGCTGCGGGAAATTAACCCTTTGCTGTTTAACTATGTGGAAGAGCTGGTAGAGATTCGGGTAAGAGCTGGTTGTATCCTACATACCGAGTGTATTGCTTCCCCATACATTGTATATCGGTGCCATTTACAGAAAGTCTCAGGTGAATGGTCTTTTTTTTTTTTGCCATCATGCTTCCTCCATAGAAGTTACGTCAGGATATCCTCCTCATGAAGCCATACTTTATCACATGCAAAGAAGCAATGGAGGCCCGATTGCTGCTGCAGGTAAGGATTTCATTTGCCCAGCAAATAACGTATGGTGGGTTGTGATTTATTTTATTTCCTCTTTTTCTGTTTGACAAAGTGTTCTTTCTACAGCTCCAGGATCGTCAGCACTTTGTGGAGAACGATGACATGTACTCCCTGCAGGATCTTCTAGATGTTAGCAGTGGACGGCTGGGGGCCTCCCTCACTGACGTACACACCATGTTTGCCAAGCACATTAAACTGGACTGTGAGGTTCGTAGGGCAGTGAATGGGCTTTTAATGGAACCAGGAGAAATCTGTCATTTTGATTTTTTTATAAAATGTAGGGTAAATGTCGGTAAATGTACGATTATACAGTGAGCGGGGCCTGTGTAGTAGAATACAGTCACTGCACGGGCCCCGCTGTCATTATAAAACCAGATGCCGGCCCCCAGCCCTGTATTGAGGGTCATTCACTACAGGGACACTTATGGAGGGGAAATGTGGATGACACATAGCATAAGATGCTATATATGTGTCATCCACAGATCCCCCCCATAACTGTCATACACCGAGACCCCAATAAGTGTCACCCACAGATCCCCCATAAGTGTCACCCACAGATCCCCCATAAGAGTGCGTCACCCACAGATCCCCCATAAGAGTGCGTCACCCACAGATCCGCCATAACAGTGCCATCCACAGACCACAATTAGTTCAAAACCCACCAAAAGCACACCTTTTGGTTCAAAATATTTTTTTTCTTATTTTCCTCCTCAAAAACCTAGGTGCGTCTTATAGGCCGGTGCGTCTTATACAGCGAAAAATACGGTAGATTCATTACACACAGAGTGACCTATTTCAAGTGTTTATTGGCCTATTTGAAGCGAGTTTCAGATGCTACATTCGAAGTCGCTTCATTCAAAACATTCGGAATAATACTGTACGGAGATTTGTCTAGAATGTATGGGCATCTATGAGCTGAAGTAAGTTATTCACGAAGTTGCGTGTGACTTCATTGAATAACTTCGGTAGTTGATTTATAGAGTGGAAAACCATTTTAAAACTTGAAACCGAACTCGGCTTCGGTTCCGCGGTACTAGTCAGACCGGAGCCGAGCGCGGTTTTACGTTTTAAAGTGAAAGTCTCACACAACTTAGTGAATAACTAACTTCGGCATTTGGTTCTGAAGAATGAGAGGCGGGGGGGGAGAGGAGAGTCAATATAGGGAAGGTGATAAGCCTGCCTAAAAAGATGTCTTTTCAAGGGACATTTAAAGCTATGGAAGTTGGGAATTAATCTGATTGTCCAGGGCAGTGCAGGAGCCGCTTGAGAAAAGTCTTGGAGACAAGAGTGAGAGGATCGAGTCCAGATTATCGGGAACGACAGGTGCTTCCTTCCCGACAATTGGCTGCTGCATGGCCCCTTGTAAGCCCAGCTTAAGTCTTAGATGGCAGAACGGAGAGCGTGAGTAGGGCAGTAGACTGGAATGAGGGCTGAGATACAGCACCGAGGAGAGCTTTGTGGGTGATCTGTATTCTGTGGTGTATGGGCAGCCATTGAAGTGACTGGCACAGGCAAGAGGCATCGGCGTAGCGGGTGGACAGACAGATGAGGCCTGGCTGCTGCATTTAGGACAGACTGAAGGGGGGAGAGTTTGGATCCTGGGGATGTTCCTGAAGAGCCCCCGGCCAGTTTCTGATGCAATCTTTACATTTGCAGCGCTGCCAGGCTAAAGGCTTTGTGTGTGAACTGTGCAAGGAAGGAGACATTTTATTTCCATTTGATAGCCACACATCTGTGTGCCAGGAGTGTGCCGCTGTGTTTCACAGGTGAGATTCTCTATACTACATGTGAATGGCTGTGTGCGCTTTTCTGCATTAGGATGCTTTCACATGGCTGTGTTTGGTCTGTGAAATGCGGAGCGTGTGACCAGACCATCTATGATGAACGTGGTCAGATAAGCCGCAGTCGGTCTGGGAATTGCACCTGCCGCACGGACCGCATTTCACGCAGCTGTGTGAATGCAGCCTTATTATATATAGAGAAATGTTTCCATGAATTCCCCCATAGACTCTGATTGGCGTTTTGATTTGGGTTCATTTAGCCTCTGTTCCTTTTATCCCATTTTCTGTTGGTTTCGAGGGCTTACCCGACAAACAGCATATATCACCTGTCCAAGGGATAGTGATAAGTGCATGATCGTTGGGGGTCTGACCACTAAGACCCTCACCAATCCTAAGAACAGGGGTTCTTATCCCCCATTTAAATGGAGTGGTGTCTGTGGGACTGCAGAGTACAGCGCTCGGCTATCTCCAGCAGTCCCGTAGACAGTGAATGGAGCGGTAGTGCACCTGCCTGACCGCTCCTCCATTCAAACAGGGGGATAGGGACCCCCGTTCTCCTGATTGGTGAGGCTCCCAGTGGTCATACCTGCAGTGTATGCTCTAAATCTACATTGTATGTCGAGGTGACCTATGAGAGAAACTATGAAAAATAATCCTTTTTGTTTCCTAAATATATTTTCTATACCAGGGACTGCTATTATGATAATTCAACAAGCTGCCCCCGCTGTATGCGGCTAAATCTCCGGAAACAGGCACAAGAGCCATCAGAGGGCACGTGGCAGCAGTGAGGAAGAGACCCCACACATGGCACTACTTTGTACAGGGAGAGAGACACTTGTATGGTGCTGGGAGACAGCGATGGCACCCACTGTGCCCGGTGGGAGACCGTGGAATGAACCTTTTAAAGAACTTCTGAGGAACCTGAGTCTTTGAGACGTTCCAGACGAATAGACGCCCACCATTCCGGCAGAGACCTTACCTCTCTACAAGAGACTATTCCTCGTATGTAGATCTCATGTGGTGCCTTACTGCCGCATTATACGTGGTGATCTAGTACTGATTTTTTGGGGGGTGGGGGTTGATAAATAAGACTCAGTCCTCTCAATTGCAGGCACTGCCATGGAGAACATCATTGGAAGCAGGTTTAGTACTATTCTGCAGGCCTCCCGTACCTTATGTATATAGAATGTACTGTCTCTGGCATCTCTAATTGGTAAAACGCTATAGCAATATTCAGTACCTCACAGCGTCTCTTCCCTCTAAGGTGTTGAGCTATATTTACCCATTTTCAAGCTTGCCCTATGGGTTTGCATAGGTTAGAGAAGGTTATTGCACATGGAACGTAGCTTTTCAGACCCCTAGAGCCTGACGTCCACTAATGTTTGGATCATCATTGCTGGGAGGGAAAGGCATAAGGACGTGCAATAGATGTCGAGAGATGCTGACCCTGTACAGCTTCATTGGCCAACCTGCGGCTCTCCAGCTGTTGTAAAACTACAATTCCCAGCTGTAGGCTGTCTGGGCATGCTGGGAGTTGTAGTTTCACAACAGCTGGAGAGCCATAGGGAGTATAGCGCTATCTGAGCAGGGGGCCGGCTGTTATATTTGGAATATGGACGCTGGTGGATGATGACCGTCTGAATGAAGCCTGACTCTTGGCCTTATCATGGCGAGCATTAGACACCCGTTCTATTCTGCATTATTTGAAACCACTCAATCGTTGAAAATAAGTGAAACCCATACATAACGGAGGGTGCCAGAGTGCAGCTACTATTTATTAAGAGAATTATTGCTGTTATTTATCCCCTTGTACATTAAAGGTGATTTTGTGAATAAAATTAACGCTATTCATTAGTTCAACACAAACAGTTCTTTTCATTAGTTTAGGACGTGGATGCAATAGTCCGAGCATTAATGGTTTGTCCACATGGGACTGAAACACGGCCTTTACAGTAAGTGGCTGAAATTATTCCACAGGCTGCGCAAAAATCTGCAGCGTAAATTAACCTGCGGTGCGGATTTAATATCCACTGCATATCAATGAATGCTGTGGATTTCACCCGTCCCACCGGTGTTTTCTCCGGCAGTCCCATAGAACCGCGGCTCCATTCACAAAGGACCCCTATTTTTTTTTGTAATCGCCGGGGGTCTGACTGTTGGAACCCTCAGCAATCACAAAAACAGAGGTCCCAGACACTGTGGCTGGTGTTACTGGAAGAAAAAACTTTAAAGGGGTTGTCTAGGAATTTGATATTAATGGCCTATTCTCTGCATAGGTCATCAATATCAGGTCGGCGGGGGTCCGACACCCCCGCTGATCAAGAGCCCACAGCTTACCAAGCACAGCACTGTACATTGAATAGAGGTCGTGCTTGGTATTTCACCTCAGCCCCATTCACTTGAATGAAACTGAGTTGCACCTAGGCCACGTGACGAAGTATGGTAATGTCACAGGCCTAAGTGCTAACAGAGCAGCCTCTTCATACAGCTGACCGGCGGAGGTCAAACTCCCAACACCCTGAGGATAGGCCATCAATAGCAGATTCCAGAGAATCCCTTTAAGGGCTCATGCGCCAGGCTGTGCCCGTATTGTGGTCCGCAGTATGCGGGCACCGGCCGTGTGCACCCTGCATCACGGATGCGGACCTATTCACTTGAATGGGTCCGCAATCTTAAAATGGTCTAGCAGAACTGAGGCACTACTTTTTTGCGCTGCGGACGGAACCACGGCCCTATTCAAGTTGAATGGGTCTGTATCCGTCTGCGGAATCCGCACAGATGTTGTCCGTGCATTGGGGACCGCAAATTACTGTCCCCAGTGCACAGAACTGCCTATCAACGGACGTGTGCATGAGCCTTAATGGTCATCATTAATCAAAACCTGTTCAACTTTTATTTGCTCCAATGTACCCCAAATAATTGGCCGTTTTGTGTAGGCACCTCCTTTTGCAGACCTATGTGGTCATGGTTAGAAACTACGCCGCTGCTTTCTATGGCAAAGCAGCAGCGAGCAGGAAGACGGCACATGCACACTGCGTGCGCCGTGTCCTTATACAGCTGATCGTGTGTCCCGTCCCCCTCGATCTGATATTGATGACCTATCCTGAGGATAGGTCATCAATATTAAAAGCTTGGAGAACCTTTTGAAGATTCCCCTTTAAGAGAGATGCAGAGGAGCGCCCGTCTGTAGGACGCCAAAAAACGTTATATGGTCGTCTATCCTACACTGCAGGGGAAATGTGTGGCAGCCCTCAGCTTCCGCCGGCCATGTCGGATCATACAAAGTCAGCCATTGGCTGCAGCACATTGAGCGAAATGCCACATCTTCTGTTGATTTCAGTGATAGAAATCTGTGTTGTGCAAAAAAAACAGAAATACATTTTTTTCCTTTTTAGCGGCACTTACGATCGGAAGTTGTATCAGAACTGTGGTCTGAGAAACAGGGAAGTAAGGCTTTACCACGAGGGACTTGGCGGAGCTTTTCATGATGTTGCTCAAGTGATGGAGATATTTTTAAAGGGAATCGCCAACATTATTAGCTGAGGGAGTGGCCCCATCCATTTCTTTCTGGGAACCCCCAGAGACGTATATGTGTAGGCTGCCAAGGCCTGGCGTGCTTATTGTAAAATTATAGATATCTGAATGCTACTTCCCAAAGTTGTTGGGTTGTACAGGACTGGACAAACATGGCCGCTTTCCTCCAAATACAACAGCACACCTGTCCATGGGTTGTGATTGGTACTGCAGCTCTGTTACTTTAGAGTGAATGGGAGTGAATGGCAATACCACACACAACCTGTGGACAGGGGTGGCGCTGTTTTTAGAAGGAAGCATTTTTCTAATACTGGACAATCCCTTTTAATTAAAGGAGTTGTCTTTGTTATAGTTCGTAAAGCTGACTTAACAGTCATGAAAACAGAAACCTACAATGTATAGTGCGGAGGACCGCGTGCTGTAATCTGTCGCCACAAGGCAAAATCCAAGCTCGGATCATTCTGCCGTCCAAGCCGCGTTCAGCTACACAGCAGTGAAAACAGCGGGGGCAACGAAGCCAGTGCATTACGGTCATGCAAGCCAGATAACTGAAATGAAGATGATATATAGTAAGCATGCAGCGCCATATGACGGAATCTGCAGCAAAGGTGGTGCAGATGTGAACAGAGCCCTGCCGTGACACCTTTGAAAAAGCGTTTTTTCCTATAGTGTGCAAGCACGACCACCGCTGCTGGATTTTAGGGTGGTCGTAACCCCTGGATACAAGCAGTGTATAATGTGATTAATATTCAAAAGGAAGTGGTCACCAGGAAGGGACTCCTTTGCAGCAGCTGCACAGTGTAATGACAACTGCTCGCCCCATTCAGGGCTCATGCACTCGCCCGTATGGCCATGGCGCCCGTATTGCGGTCCGCAAACAGGATCTGTTCAGAGAAAAACAGATGGTTTTTTCACGCAAGTTCAATATTTTTTTTCTGCGATTGCGTTCAGGGTTTGCATTTTTTTTCCGTCGGGATTGCATGCGCTTTTCACTCTCTTGAAAAAAACAAAACAAGAATAACATCTACATCTCCGGCAAACATCAGTAAAAAAACGCATTGCATCCGGATGTCTTCCACGATTTACAAGGTGCTGCGATTTTTACTGATTGCAGAAATGATGCATGATTCGGTCCGGATGCTGTGCGATTGCTTCATGCATTGCACCTGGATGGAAAACTTGTTTGTGTGAAAGAGGCCTAACGCTGGCACATATTTCCCCTACAGCGAAGGTGGTGTGAAAATGCATGAAAAAATACCAGCAGCTCCAGCATGCTGCAAAAAGACAAAAAAAACAACCTGTGTGTCCACGGTTCATATTTCCTATTTCAGCTAACAGCTGGAGCTGGTGGTTTTCCAGCAAAAAAAATAAAATAAAGTCCAAAATTGCAGGAAAAATATATGTGTGAAGGCCCTGTTAGGCTGGATTTACACACACAGATTCTGCACGTTTCCTGGTCTGACCACTTGCTTAGTGACCTGAACTCCCAGCATCATAGATCCCTACAATGCTGTGAGTTCAGGTCTGTACACGAATCAGATGGAACAAATGTCCGGACTACTGATTCTGGAAGTGTGAATGCGGCCTAGGGTGTGTGTACATGTTGCCAACCTGTGTCTCCCCAGCTGTAGCACAACTACAACTCCCAGCACGACTAGTCAGGACATGACATGCTGTGATTTGTACTTCTGCAACAGCTAAACTACCACAGGCTGGAGACCGCTGCCACAGGCTGGAGACCGCTGCCACAGGCTGGAGACCGCTGCCACAGGCTGGAGACCGCTGCCACAGGCTGGAGACCGCTGCCACAGGCTGGAGACCGCTGCCACAGGCTGGAGACCGCTGCCACAGGCTGGAGACCCCTGCCACAGGCTGGAGACCGCTGCCACAGGCTGCAGACCGCTGCCACAGGCTGCAGACCGCTGCCACAGGCTGGAGACCGCTGCCACAGGCTGGAGACCGCTGCCACAGGCTGGAGACCGCTGCCACAGGCTGGAGACCGCTGCCACAGGCTGGAGACCGCTGCCACAGGCTGGAGACCGCTGCCACAGGCTGGAGACCCCTGCCACAGGCTGGAGACCGCTGCCACAGGCTGGAGACCGCTGCCACAGGCTGCAGACCGCTGCCACAGGCTGGAGACCGCTGCCACAGGCTGGAGACCGCTGCCACAGGCTGGAGACCGCTGACACAGGCTGCAGACCGCTGCCACAGGCTGCAGACCGCTGCCACAGGCTGCAGACCGCTAGCACAACTGCCACAGGCTGAGAGGGACAGGAAATGCTTACAAACAACCCATAACTTTTGAAAGTCACAAAGAGGGACAATATATGCTGGCACGCATTGCGGCAATTTTTCTTATACTAGGCCACGCCTCAAACTCCGCCCAAAGCCTAATTACTGACTCGGTCAGAACTACTGTAGCACACTGTGTGCTATCCGCATCCGTAGTTCCGTTCAGCGGCCCCGCAAGATAGAGCATGTCCTATTCTTGTCTGCAATTGGGACAAGAATAGGCATTTTCTATGATAGCGCCGGCCATGTGCAGTCCGCAAGTTGAGTGTGAATGCTCCCCTAGAAAGAGGTTATCATGTACTATATATTGTCTGGTTTTAATTTTTTAAATTACTCAGGGGCTATCCCCTTTAAGGATCAAAGAGAGACACTTGGGAGGCGTGTAGAGGCCGAATAAATGTGAGTCTGCACACAGTCCTCAACCAGGCCCTGCCTCCTACAGTTATATAAAGGTTACATAAACACCTAGGAACCAAACAATCTTAACTTCGTTCCTGACGGTACGACAATATGTGGGGAACACTAAAGGACCGGCTTTGAAGGCCCCCACGGTGTGTCCGCTCGCTGCCTGTCCGGAATGCTGCTCTCCGATTGGCTGGAAGTTGACAGGCGCCCTTAGGAGCCGAGCAGCTGCTAGTTTCAGTGACATTGCCTCAGCCCCACTGCAGTGAGATGAGTGCCGGGCTCGGACGCCTGTTCTCCTCCGGGGTTGTGCGATGTTGTCGGGCCGGCTGGTGGCGGGGTCTGTCCTGCGGGGCCGGGGCACGTCAGGTGAGGAGGGGGTGGGGTGTGTGCTGCTCAGGGTGACAGACTTAATCATTAGGTTTCCGCCTTCGTGTATATACAATATTCTGTCATACTGTGTGTTTCAGCTCCCCATCAGTCTAGCGATCTCTGCTTGCTGTCATTGAATGGGAACGTTCTTAGTTAGGTCCAAAAGCTGAAACTTGTGCAGCTGAGGGTTTGCTACAGTTATTATTATTACAGCGCCATTCCTTCCATAGCGCTGTACATATGAGGAGCGGTGCACATACATAATACCGACATGTGCGCTAGGCATAAACAAGACGAGTTACAGACTGGTACAGAAGGAGAGAAGGCCCTACATGGTATGGGAGAAGGACACAGTAGGTGCGGGTGAAGCGGGTCATGGCGGTATAGAGGCAGCAGGGTCACTGGTTGTAGGCTTGTCTGAAGAGGTGGGTTTCAGGTTTCTTTTGCAGGATCCCACTGTCGGTGAGAGTCTGATATGTTGGGGCAGCGAGTTCCAGAGTGTGGGGGATGCACCGGAGAAATCCCGGAGGTGATAAGAGGAGAGAAGGAGGTCTTGTGAGGATCGGAGAGTGCGTGTTGGGGTGTATCGGGAAAGTGGCTCAGAGATGTAGGGAGGGTACAGGTTATGGAAGCCTTGGATGTATTTGTTAGTACTGTGAACTGAATTCGCTGGGCAATGGGGAGCCAGTGAAGGGATTGGCAGAGGAGTAACAGGGTGAGAGGTGAATTAGTCGGGCAGCAGAGTTGAGGATAGATTGGAGGGGTGCGAGAGTGCTAGATGGAAGGCCACAGAGGAGAGTTGTGCAGTAGTCTAGGCAGGTGTTGCGCTCCTGTATGGGGCAGCCCCAGGCTGTGGTATCAGGTTCTGCTGGGGCGGTATATTGTGCTGCACTAGTATAGTATTGATGGTCCCGCCTACTTATATTGACCCACCTTCTCTCAATTTGGACCAGTCTACAACATAGGACCACTTTTAGTTTTTTTCTGGGCCCCTTTAAGTTCCCAGTCCGCCACTGGACGCATACTGCTGGGTTCCGGCTCCTTCGCGCCTCCTCCGCTTTCTGGTGCTGGTGTCAGTATCCAGTTTGGCAGCCTCTTTGCGTCACATGACTAATTGATATGATGCAAGGTGGGGCACGACAGGTCACTGCTATGGCCAGTCATTGGCTGCAGCGGATGTCAAACTAGATGATGACATATGTGGACATGGCAGTGGGGGAGCAAAGGAGGCGGGAAGCAGGTAAGTATATACTCTACCCCCCCCCCATACTGTATGGGATTGCAGTGGTCCATGGGGTCAAAGTCTGCTGCACAATACGGTGCCCCTCTGTACGGGAGCGGTCTGCCGTGTGATACGGTGGTCTGATGCATACCGGCCCAACAGGTGTCAAACTTTTCACCTCGGTCAGGTCGAAATGTTTGGCATAAATACTGAGAACTTTGTCCAGCAATGTGCACTAATTCTGACCCCCCCCCCCCCCCCCATCCACAGGGGCAGTACATACTCCTCCTGATATCTGCCTAAAAACTGGGATTTCGGGACCTTTTACTTTCAGCAAAGTTAGGGCTCATGCACCTGACCGTATGTATTTTGCAGTACGGAAACGGAATGCCTACGGTCCGCAAAAACCCCCAGAACGAACATAGAAAGAAAATAAGTTAGTGTGCATGAGCCCCTTATAGTTACCGAAGGTTGGATCCCCATTTCATTTTCTCTTACGACCTGACTAGGGGTTCTAAAAAAAAAAAAAGCTGAGATATTAGAATTGCTGAGGAATGAAAAACTGAAGTATATTAGTTGCAGGCTTCCAGGGCATGCTGAGAGTTGTAGTTGACTGCTGCCCTAAGGGAATCCTAGATTATTTTTATTTATTTTTTCCATTTCTGACGTTTGTTGTGTTTCTTCTGTTGCAGTCTCTGAGAGGAAGCCTGCTATTACACCAGCATCTCCAATGGAGGCCGTCACCGACCTTATCATTTTTGGGCTCCAAGCCCTCTAGAGGTAGGTGGCCTGTGGTGAAGGATAAATATTAGCGGCTTTTAAACATGGCTGCTTTCTTTCAGAAATGGCGCTGCAGCTGTCCACGGTCATGCGTTGAGAAGTGAATGTGGCTGTTCTGCAGTACCGCACACAACCTGTGGACAGGTGTGGTGCTGTTCTGGGAGAAAATGCAGCTGTATTTTTAAACCTTTGACAACCCCTAAGGCTACTTTCACACTAGCGTCACGGACCTCCGGCAGGTTGTTCCGTCGGGTCCGTCCTGCCTCTAGTGAACGTGTGCCCCCCGATCTGCCGCTCCGTCCCTATTGACTATAATGGGGGCGGAGGCACGGCGAGAGGCTGCCGGAATAAAACTACGACATGTCCGACATTTATTCCGTCAGCCTCTCGCCATGCGCTGTTGGAACTCCGCCCCACCCCCATTATAGTCGATGGGGACGGAGCGGCAGTCCGGGGGCCAGTACTTGCTGATCGTGGGATTGTTTGCCTGCACCCTTTTTTTCGTGCTCTAGTTTTACTCTGAAATTCTCCTTTTAATACTGGACTGCATCTCCATTACAGACAAGGCAAAAGAACCAGGTTCACAAGGCGGCGGTGGGAACAACAACAGGAAAAAGGATGGGAACTGGAAAGAACCTGAGTGGTGGCAGCGAGTACAGAAGGTGCGTGACCACAAGTGGCTTATCGGGATACTGTGTAAAGAAACTCGCATAGATGTGCACTGGTGGGAGTCAGAGAAGGGGTCAAAGTGGCCATTAACGTCACTGGGAGCTGTGCTGCAGTTACCAGCTTCCTCCACTATACAATGGATGGAGCTACAACGAAACAGCTGAATGTGAGCGCAGCGTCGGACCGCTGTCTGTCCGATGTTGATGGCCCGAGGAGATATTGCGGAGAGGGGGGTTCTCTCCAGGTTATCAACGTGGTCTCAGCAAATATTAACATTTCTTCACTCTGACTTGTGTGTCTATAGGGCGAGTTCCCATGGGATGATAAAGATTTCCGCAGCCTAATGGTCCTCGCAGCCGGAGTGGTCACCGGATTTGCAGTGTTTTACTTTAAAGATTCAGGCAAGGAAATAAGTTGGAAGGAGTTTGTCCATCTGTACCTGGAAAGGGGGCTGGTATGTGACCTTATCTACGGTGCTTGTGAAATGTGTTGTTGATGGATCCTTCTATTTTCCTGTGCAAAGATGGAAATAAGCAGCTGCTAGACGCACTGCGCCATTTACCTCTCCTAGAAACAAATACACTCCCCGCCCAAACCCTGTTTGGGGCCGTCGCAATACAAATCCGATTTTTGGCAGATCTTTAAAATTGACGGAACCCTCTAATAACTGATTTATGTGAGCAGCATGGGCGGACTGGCCATAGATCCTACAGGGAAATTTCCCGGTGGGCCGATGTCCAGAGGGCTGCCCGAGGCCGCGTCATGGCCGCCAGCCGGGTACATAAAGATCTGATGCTCTCAGCATTAAATAGAACCTGTCACCGGGATTTTGTGTATAGAGCTGAGGACATGGGCTGCTAGATGGCCGCTAGCGCATCCGCAATATCCATTCCCTATAGCTCTGTGTGCTTTTATTGTGTCAAAAACACTATGTTATATATATGTAAATGAGGCTGCTGCCGTTTCCAGAGGCCAGCCACGCCCACTGTGAAGGAGCCCAGCACCGCTCCGCATCCTCCTCCTTGCTCCCTGACGTCACAAAGCTAGAGCGCCGTAACCTCGAAATGCATGAGCTAGCGCATGCGCAGTGTCGGCATAGTGTTCCTTCCCTGTGCTGGCATCAGCCTCGGAACAAACTGCACATGCGCTAGCTCGCGCATTGCGAGATTACAGCGCCCTAGCTTTGTGACGTCGGGGAGCAAGGAGGAGGATGCGGAGCGGTGCTGGGCTCCTTCACAGTGGGCGTGGCTGGGCTCCGGAAACGGCAGTAGCCTAATTTACATATCTATAAAATCTTTTTATTTTTACATCATAAAAGCACACAGAGCTATAGGGACTGGGTATTGTGGATGTGCTAGCGGCCATCTAACAGCCCATGTCCTCAGCTCTATACCCAAAATCCAGGTGGCAGGTTCCCTTTAAGTAATGTAGGAGCCTCTGGCACTGGTGCTCTTGGCCATCGGCCGCAAGTTCCCTTCTGAGTTCAACTGTACTGCCATCTTCAGGACAATGCAACAGTTTTATACTGTGGCGTGGGGAGCAGTATTTTGTGTTGCACTGTGCTATTTGGTTCTGCTGGGGCAGTATTTTGTTTTGCACTACAGTATTGCTGCTCCCACCTACAACATGGGACAATTTTTTTAAATTTTTTTTTGCTGCCACTTTAAAGGCGATTTCCACCTTTTGGGGGCAATTTTTTATTTTTTTTATATTGCATTGTACTCATAAAAAATAAAATAAATAAACCATCTTTCAATTGGTCTTTATTAAAAATGTGGAGCCCTTTTCTCTGTACAGGGCTGAGATGTTCTAGTAGCAGGATCAGAATTTTCTCACCTGACGGGCTCCGTATCTCTGATCTCTGACCTTTTATAAACACTTATTATAGCTCAATCCTTAGGCTCCATTCACACGTCCGCAATTTTCCTTCCGCATCTGTTCCGCAATTTTGCGGAACAGATGCGGATCCATTCATTTCAATGGGGGAGTAATTGCTGTCCGCATCAGCACTTCCGTGATGCGGTTCCGCAAAAAAAATGAAGCATGTCCTACTTTTGGCCGCAAATGCGGTCCGCGGACCTATTGTACTCAATGGGTCCGCAAAAAAACGGATGACATGCGGAAAGACACCAAATGTCATCCGCTTATCATCCGCATTACCCTAGCAGCATGTATTCCTCCTTCCTTTTTTATTTCTGCGGAAACATGGAAACACGGAATGGATGTGGATGCACTTTTGTAAAAAACTGAAGGTTTTTACGGAAACACGGATCCGCAAAAAAACGGACCGTAAGGAAAATTGCGGACGTGTGAATAAGGCCTTATCTTACTAGTAAGAATGTGGCTTTGAAAATGGCACCGATTACCCAATGAAAGAGCGTTGAAACGATCGTTCATTGGGCAATTAAGATTTTTTTTAAGCCTGTATTACACTAAGCGATCGGGCAGGCGATTGTCGGGAGGGAAGCCTTCCTTTCCGGCAATCGCCTACTCGTCAGCGGAGCAGAAGGCTGCTATTACATGCAGCGATCCCCTCCACAGTATGGGGAGCAGTGATTGCTTATGCCATCGCTTGTCCCCATTCTGAATCATTGTTTGCTGGCAGCAGATCCTGATTACACAGCGCAATCTGCCGCCGACAAACAATGATTTTTAAGTATGCTCAAAAGTCGTGATTGCCCTATGTACAAGCATTTGCTCCTTCATCAGGTAATCTGCGGCACTGTTAGGCCTCATGCACACCACCATATGTATTTTGCGGTCCACAATAAACATCTGCAAAAAAAATACGGATGACATCTGTGTGCATTCTGTATTTTGCAGAACGGAACATCCGGCCCCTAATAGAACAGTCCTATCCTTCTCTGTAATGTGGACTATAATAGGACATGTTCTATTTCTTTGCGGAACGGACATACCGAAATGGAATGCACATGGTGTAACTTCTGTTTTTTGCCGACCCATTGACATGAATGGTTCCGTATACGGCAAAAAAAACGGACCGGACACAAAATGAAAATACATTTGTGTGCATGAGGCCTTAGGACTGTATTACACAGCCACATCATCACTAACGAGCGTTACTATGAATGCTCATTAGCGCTGATCTGGCCAACCATTGTCCAGTGTAATGCACGCTTAAAAATCGCCATCTGCTGCCAGAGTACAATGATTCAGTATGGGAACAAGCAATGGCATTAGCGATCAGTGCTCCCCATACTGTGGAGCAGATCACTGCATGTAAATGTGTGTCCTCCACTGACGAGCAGGGTATTGTCAGGAAGGAACGCTTCTGTATGGGAACAAGCAAATGGCCTTAGCGGTCACTGCTCCCCGTTCTGTGGAGGAGATTGCTGCATGTAATAGCAGCAGTCTCCTCCACTGACGAGCAGGCAGTTACCGGAAAGGAACACTTCCCTTGTCTCCCATCGCCTGCATGATCGCATAATGTAATACAGGCTTTAGTACTGTATTACACACATTGCTAACGAGTGTTACGGCGAGCTGTCGCTAGCGATGTTCTGGCCGGCCAGTGTAAGGCCGTTTTCAGATGAGCGAGTGTCGCGCTGCATTATGTCAGTGTTATCCGATATATTCCAGACCTCTAAGGGTTACACAGCTTTATAAATAAATATAATGCTATGCGAACCGGCAGTGCTGGAATGTCAGGACGGGAGCGGTCACACGGCTAGAAAAACAGTTTTGTGACAGAACGGCTCAATATTTTTAATAAAGGCCAATTGAAATATAGAATTTTAGCCCAAAATGAGTAACATGCAATCTTCTTTTTTTTTTTTTTTTTTTAAGCCTCCGAAGGTGTCCATAGCTTTTAAGCTAATCTAGGGTTTGTTCAAGTTTTTAAATGATCCCTTATTGCTGATAGCCGTTCGTTTTTCTGTTCACTGCAGGTTGATCGCCTAGAAATTGTCAATAAGCAGTTTGTCCGAGTGATTCCTGCACATGGGGCCTCTGCGGAGGTAAGTGATGGCGCACGGTATAGCCTTCTCCACACTGGCTCCGTAATCTCTTTATATAAGCATCATAGTAAAATGTGTGACTGCGCGGTCCTCGTGTGTTACAGACACAAGCTTGGTTTAACATCGGCAGCGTGGACAGCTTTGAGCGCAACCTGGAGATGGTGCAACAGGATCTGGGGATCGAACCAGCTGAACGCATCGCTGTTGTGTATACCACTGAGAGTGATGGGTGAGCTCATAGACTGGTTGTGTGTGTGTGTATCAATTCTGCATCATTATATACTGATAAATGCCTATAAGGCCCCATTCACACGACTGTATTTCTGCTCCGCATCCGATCTGCATTTTTTGGAGGATTGGATGCAGACCCATGTCAGTGGGCCAAGATAAAATCTGCATCCGTATGTCCATTCCGTAGTCTTGCAAAAAAAAGATAGAACATGTCCGTTTTGCGTACAAGAATAGGCATTGTTACAATGGGTTCGCAAAAAAGACTGTTGCAACATGGACATCATCCGTATTTCTTGTGGATCCGCATTTTGCAAACCGCAAAATACATACGGTTATGTGAATGCACCTTAAAGGAAAAGTACAATTAACCTCTCCCTTACCTGAATTATGTTAAGCTGCGCAGTGATGTGTATCAGAGGGCTTTGAGGTGTAGGTTCTTTAATGTTATGGCCACGTGGGACTACAATGCTGCACAATTGCGTGCATGTGACAAGTCTGCAGAGTTTTACAGTACCAGCAAAATGGACGACATTTTAAGAAATAATGCGCACGAACTATAGATCAATCTGCTCAGCTCCTCCTGCTCTATAACACGCTGCCTGCAGATTACACGGTGACAGGTTCTCTGTATATATAATCTGCTCAGCTCCTCCTGCTCTATAACACGCTGCCTGCAGATTACACAGTGACAGGTTCTCTTTATATATAATCTGCTCAGCTCCTCCTGCTCTATAACACACTGCCTGCAGATTACACGGTGACAGGTTCTCTTTATATATAATCTGCTCAGCTCCTCCTGCTCTATAACACGCTGCCTGCAGATTACATGGTGACAGGTTCTCTGTATATATAATCTGCTCAGCTCCTCCTGCTCTATAACATGCTGCCTGCAGATTACACGGTGACAGGGGCTCTGTATATATAATCTGCTCAGCTCCTCCTGCTCTATAACACGCTGCCTGCAGATTACATGGTGACAGGTTCTCTGTATATATAATCTGCTCAGCTCCTCCTGCTCTATAACACGCTGCCTGCAGATTACACGGGGACAGGTTCTCTTTATATATAATCTGCTCAGCTCCTCCTGCTCTATAACACGCTGCCTGCAGATTACACGGTGACAGGTTCTCTGTATATATAATCTGCTCAGCTCCTCCTGCTCTATAACACGCTGCCTGCAGATTACATGGTGACAGGTTCTCTTTATATATATAATCTGCTCAGCTCCTCCTGCTCTATAACACGCTGCCTGCAGATTACATGGTGACAGGTTCTCTGTATATATAATCTGCTCAGCTCCTCCTGCTCTATAACACGCTGCCTGCAGATTACATGGTGACAGGTTCTCTTTATATATAATCTGCTCAGCTCCTCCTGCTCTATAACACGCTGCCTGCAGATTACACGGTGACAGGTTCTCTGTATATATAATCTGCTCAGCTCCTCCTGCAGCTCAGACATCGCCTCACCGCGTCAATTTATGCTGTGGATTTCCACCATGGATTTCATCCTTTGCAATGCAGAGGGTGAAATCTACAGCAAAACTTTGCCGCAAATCCACATGCAACCGATGCAGATTTTTTAAGTGTGAACATAACCTAAAACCTGCCGTCTACATAGAATTTTTCCTGCCTCCCCTAACATGACTTGTGTTCTGCTGTTTTTTCTGACAGATCGTTCCTCTTGAGCCTCATTCCCTCGCTGCTCATCGTAGGATACATATTTTATAGCTTGCGGAGAGGAATCATGGGCTCTGTCCGCGGAGGGAAAAGTAGTGGGATATTTGGCATGGGAGAGACGACGGCCAAGATGATGAAAGGAAACATTGATGTGAAGTTTCGTGATGTGGCTGGATGCGAGGAAGCGAAATTGGAGATAATGGAGTTTGTGAATTTCCTCAAAAACCCCAAACAGTATCAGAATTTAGGGGCAAAGATCCCTCGGGTAAGAGACCATGGAGAAGTGGGAATACCGCCATACAGGGCACAGCAGTGCACGCTCTGCAATCTTCTTGGCAATGGATACAGATTTCTGGCCTCTGTTTTTCTCATTCTGCATTAAAAGCGAGGCGGATCTTAAATGGCCTCCCTTCATGTGGAATAACTCAGACAGTTGCTCGTTTTAAAGAGGACCTTTCACGAGTCCAGACTTTATAAGCCAAGTATCAGGGTGTGTAGGGCATACGGCGTGGATCTAATAGCGCTGACTATTTTTTCTGGGCGCCGCTCCGTTCGCCCGCTGTGGCCCCCGTGAAATTCTCCCGCCCTGTATGCTCCATTTCGCATCGGTGCAATGAGGAGGAGACGCAGTCCTTTTCTGTGGGCGTCACCATCTCCCTGGCTGTAGCGCTGTCCAATCGCAGCGGAGAGGGAGAAAATAAAAACTCGCCTCTCGCGCTCTCTGCTGCGATTGGACAGCGCTGCAGCCAGGGAGAAGGTGAGGCCCACATTGCACCGCTGCAAAAATTAGCATACAGGGCGGGAGAATGTAACTGGGGCCACAGCGGGCGAACGGAGCGGCGGCCAGAAAAAATGGTCAGCGCTATTAGATCCACGCTGTATGCCCTACACACCCTGATTCTTCGTTTATAAAGTCTGAACCCGTGAAAGGTCCTCTTTAATGATTGATGGGTTTTAGGTGCAATTCACACCCCCCTAGTACTGAAACGCATACCATTAAAACATAATTTCTGTTCTCGGGGCTTTGGTGGAAATGGCTTGATTTAAAAAGTAACTAAACCTTTGCATCAAATTTTTAATATGATGTCCCTAATGCCCTAAAAAAACCTTTTTCTAATATACTTTATTAATTTAGTATTTTTCTTAGTCTTTTCCCTACCTAAACTTAAAAGTCAGTTCTCCGTACACCACTGACAGCTCGGCGGTGTACGGAGTGTGAAATTTATGAATGGGGCAGTAGCGCACATTGCTGCTCCTGCCCGTGCTCCCTGGATGATTACTAACTCCTGGCATAGCACATGGGTACCCTGTCACTATGTACTATGCCCTATGCCAGGATGCGCGGAGCGAAGCGGCTCCTGCCTGCTCCACTAAGCTTAGAGAAGTCAGCACTTATCGGAGCAGGCAGAAGCAGGAGCTGCTCCGCTAATCCTGGCATAGTACATGGGTAGAGAGCGCTATGCCAGGAGTTAGTAATCCTCCAGGGGGCACTGGCAGGTGCAGCAATGTCAGCTCCTGCCCGTACTCGCAGCGCTGCTGTGGCCCCATTCATAAATTTCACACTCTGAACACCGCTGAGCCGTCAGTGGTGTACGGAGAACTGAGTTTACGTGCACAGTGAATGGTGCCCTTTAGGGAGGGAAAAGACAAAAAAAAATTATAAATTAATAAATAAATCAGGCATGCTCAACCTGCGGCCCTCCAGCTGTTGTAAAACTACAACTCCCACAATGCCCTGCTGTAGGCTGTTTGGGCATGCTGGGAGTTGTAGTTTTGCAACAGCTGGAGGGCAGCAGGTTGAGCATGCCTGAAATAAAGTATATTAGAAAGTTTTTTAGGGCATTAGGAACATCATACTAAAATTTGATGCAAAGGTTTAGTTACTCTTTAAGAGACAAAGGGCTTGTCCCATCAGGGACCTACTCTACTGGCCAGACCTGGAATGGTGAGAAGAGGATTGTGTGGTTGCCCATTCATTTGACTGGTAGCGAATATGTGGCAGATTCTAAGCGTTTAGCCTGATTGTGTTAACCCTAGCTATCTCTATTAACCTTAATAGGGGGCAATGCTCACTGGACCCCCTGGTACCGGCAAGACCCTACTTGCAAAGGCCACTGCAGGTGAAGCCAATGTACCTTTTATAACTGTGAATGGATCGGAGTTCCTGGAAATGTTTGTTGGCGTTGGCCCAGCCCGGGTAAGTTCATAGCTGAGGGGAGGGGGGCATGCCGAAAACCTGTTCAGGTTGTTTAATATTAGGACTTACAATGGCCTCTTACTTTCCTCATCGTTCTGTAGGTGCGGGACATGTTCACATTGGCTCGTAAGAATGCTCCTTGTATTCTCTTCATCGATGAGATCGATGCTGTTGGAAGGAAACGAGGACAAGGGAACTTCGGAGGGCACAGCGAGCAAGAAAACACCTTAAACCAGCTGCTGGTAGAAATGGATGGTGAGTAATAATCATATAGATTGGCGCAACTCGCAGTGGGATTGATGGAACGAACAGTGAAGTCTCCTCAGCTTAGAGCCTTGAATACAGTAGCCGCAATAGTCAATGTGCCATTTAAAACTGACAATGTGTGTTTTACGTATCCGTGTTTGTTTTATTAAGCTAAGCCTAAAGGCTCCATACACCTTATACAATTGTTGGCCAAGCCCATCGTTTTTGGGGCTGACAATCTAATGTGAGTGAGCAGTTCCTGACTCTGGGGAAAGAAGGATCAGATGCTTTGAACTTCAGCACCCAATCATTTCTGTTCTCTTTGGAGATGAGCCCTCACCAGAGGTGTCCGACAGCAGCTTTCTCCTCTCTCCCCATTGAAAACACGCTGAGCCGAGCATGAATGTGTATAGGGGAGACGGCTGACAGCTTTGGAAGATGTATGGACACCTTACATGTCCAAGTCTCCAACTTGTGGTTCTGCAACCGTTTCAAAACGACAATGCAGCCTGCAGCAGTCTGGGATGCTGAGAGTTGTGGTTTTGCAGCTGCTAGAGAGCCGCAGGTTGGAGAAGACTGGAATCGACCTCCCTCCCGACAATCTCTTGCTCAATACAGGCTTTACTGCCAGCGTGGCGAGAAAGGGGTAAACAGTAGAACTTTAGTATGCCTTATGTAACATGTTCATATGCATCTGCTTTGTCAGGGCATGCTGAGAGTTGTAGTTCTGCAACAGTTGGAGAGGCTCATGTTTGAGACCACTGATCTAGTAGACATCCAGTAAGTTATCCAGACTTTCCTGATTTCTCATCGTTCTTTTCCTGTTCTCTAGGTTTTAACTCTGACACAAATGTGGTGGTCTTGGCAGGCACCAACCGCGCTGATGTCCTGGATCCGGCTTTAATGAGACCAGGACGATTTGATCGGCAAATCTTCATCGGTAGGTGAAAAGTCGCGAAGGGCGAGCGAATTATAGACATCGGTTACCTTCTGTGGAACTGATCTAATATTTCAGTGATTACTTTCCTCTAGTAAATGCTGTAAGGACATCGGAACTCACTCCAGCCTTGGCTTATACATTTCTCAACTAAATAGTTTTTGGTAAATACGAAGGGAAAACTTTTTTGGTATTTTTATTTTTTTTTTTGTCCCCTAGACAGTAATAGTGTAAACCCATAAAAATGAGGGATCCCTTTTAATATGCAGAATTTTCCAGACTATAAGAAACACTTTTTATCAAATTTAGCAAAAAAAATCCCTGTGTTATAGTCAGAAGTCAGGGGAGCCCAATAGCAGCTACTAATGATCTCTATCTCAGAATTTATAGCAGCTAGAGTCTAGAGCCATCTTGTTTCAAAGGTAAGAATCTAAGCTGAAGGCCTCATGCACATGACTGTATTTTCGTCGTGCATCCAATTTGGATTTTTTTTTTGCGTATCGGATACGAACCCATCACTTTAAATGGGGCCGCAAAAGATGCAGAAAGCACACTGTCTGTTCCACTGCCCTGCAAAAAAGATAGAACCTGTCCTATTCTTGTCCATTTTTCAGACAAGGATGGAACATTTCTGCAGGAGTTTGGAAAATATGGCAGCGGATCCACAAAACAGTTATGTGCGTGAGGCCTTAAAAAAACACTGGGGTTGTAATGCAGGCTGCGATACAGCCAGAGATAGGACCCGCAGGTAGAGCCAGCTTCTGTCTTAGAAAAAATAATAAAAGCGTCAACTCGTCCAGCAAAAAATAAGTCCTTTATTTAGCTCCATTGACAGAAAATTGTTCGGGGCCAAGCAAAAACAAAGGATTTTTTATTTTATTTTTTACATGGTTTTTATTGTGCAAAAAATAGTAGGACATAAACGTACACATATTTGGTATTGCCATAATCGTACTAACCCATAGAGTAAAGCTGGCATGCAAGGGTGGACTGGGAACCTAAAGGGTCCTGGAAAAAAAACGTAAAAGTGGCCCCAATGTTGTAGTTGGGTCCAAATTGACAGAAGGCTGGGGTAACAAAAGTAGACTGGGCAGGCTCAGCAATACTATAGTGCGACACCGAATACGATACCAAAGAACCAAGTACCAGCGTGCAGCACAAAATGCCTCCCCAGAAGCTGTCCCTCTTGGGTGGCCATGAATAGCTGCCACGTACGGTCCTCCTCCTCCAGTGGTCTCTAAGATATGGCACAGGGGGCTTAAGAGATGCGATGTGAGCCACAGCACCAGGCCAGCCCTACCGTCAGCGTGCCGCCTGGACTTCCTCTAATAATGTCCCCAGTAATATATAGTGAGGAGGGCTCAGGTGGCCCTATGGGCATCAGCCCACCAGGAACATTCCCTGTAGGATCTACGGGCAGTGCACCCCTGGTAGCATGTTACTTATGCTGATCTAGTATGAAATATTTTTTCCAATTTGATATTATTTTTTTTGTCTAAAAAATGATGATTTCCCCTTTTTATTAAACATGGCTGCTCTGCAGAGCTTTAAGTCTTTATTTTTTATTTTATTTTTCTCTCCAGGCCCCCCTGATATAAAAGGAAGGGCCTCCATTTTTAAGGTTCACTTGCGCCCTTTGAAGTTGCCCGAGAGCCTCAACAAGGATGACCTGTCTCGGAAGTTGGCTGCTCTGACTCCGGGATTTACGGGTGAGGACATCGCCATATTGGAGACCAGAATATCTCGTGGAATGATTCGCTCTCCTCCTTGCTTCTTCCTCCAACTATGATTTCCGCTGTTTCAGGTGCTGATATCGCCAATGTCTGCAATGAAGCGGCTCTGATTGCAGCGAGACACCTGAATGAGTATGTGGTAGAGAAGCACTTCGAGAACGCCATTGAGCGTGTCATTGGGGGTGAGCTACCGTCTTCATTTCACATTCATTGTAATAATCCAAATACAGTAGGGTTACGGACTCTCTTAGCGATGTGGATCCTGCGTCCAAGTCGCACCATGCATGGCCGCCCTTTATATAGCTGTAGCAGACGCTCTCTGTGCTCAGTCGGTGTCATTGAGGACCACTTTCAGCGCAATGTCAGGTAGTGATGCTGTAAGACAGAGTAGTCCGTGGCAGGTTAACATCCAGTGTAGCAAGTCACTGCTGGGAGGGTTTGGCGTACTTTTAGAACTTCTCCATGAACATACATCATGTGGCATCTGACCCGGACAACCCTTGTTACATCCTTTTGCTTTCAGGCCTGGAGAAGAAGACGCAGGTCCTTCAGCCAGATGAGAAGCGGACAGTGGCGTACCATGAGGCTGGACATGCAGTGGTTGGCTGGTTCTTGGAGCACGCAGACCCTCTTCTCAAGGTGACCTTTACATAAGACTTATTAGACGCCTTTAACTTTTCACCTCTTCACGTTCATTAACCCTTTACTGTAAATGCTCTGATTCCCTCATGATACATATTGAAGGCTGTCTGAGCCTTTCATTGGAGGTTATGCAATGGGAGGATTTTTTTTTATGTAAACCTCACAAGGAAGGCCCTGATCTTTGCCATTGGTTTTCTGTGGATGCTCATTGTATAGGAATGTGACCGCCGTCAGGTGAGGTGAGCCCTGTGGATATGTTTGTATCTACTGGGAGCTTTTCCCAGCATAAGGGCTCATGCACACGAATGTATTTTCGTTCCGTGTTTGTTTTTTTTGTTTTGTTTTTTTGCAGACTGTATACGGAACCATTCATTTCAATGGGTCAGCAAAAAAACAAAAGTTACTCCGTGTGCATTCTGTTTTTCGTATTTCCGTTCCGCAAAAAAATAGAACAAGTCCTATTATTATCTTCTTTACAAACAAGGATAGGACCGTTCTATTAGGGGCCGGCTTTTCCGTTCCGCAAAATACAGAATGAACACGGACGTCATCCGTATTTTTTTGCGGACTGCAAAATACATAGTCGTGTGCATGAGCCCTAAGGCTCTGACGCTGTGTGTACAGAGCCTACTGGACAGATCATGAAGGTGTAAGTTCCTAAGGTTTTGCAGCTGGGATCTCTGCCAGTCTTCCGATAGCAGGATCCCTGTTCTCATTGTGTTGTCAGTCTCCATTTTTAAAGGGATTCTGTGGGGTGTTTTTTTTTTTTTTTTAAATGTAGCATGGGGCAGTGTAAAAAGTAAAGGGGACAGTAAAAAACCTTTCTCACTTTTAGGGTACTTAAACACTTGCGTTAAAGTTTTCCGATATTGAGTTCCGTCCTAGGGGCTCAATACCGGAAAAGAACTGATCAGTTTTATCCTAATGCTTTCTGAATGGAGAGCAATCCGTTCAGGACGCATCAGTTCAGTCCCGCTTACGTTACTTTGGACGGAGAAAATACCGCAGCATGCTGCTGTATTTTGTTCGTCCAAATTTCTGGAACACTTGCCGGAATGCATTAATGCTGCATCCCGGCACCAAGTGTTCCGGCAAAACGGATCCAGTTTTCTGGTCTGCACATGCGCAGACCTTTTTAAAAAGGCAAAAAATAATAATTCCGGATGCCACTGGAGAGACGGATCTGGTGTTTCAATGCATTTGTTAGACGGATCCGGATCCGTCTACAAATGCTATCCGTTTGCACACTGATTTCTGGATCTGTGTGGAACTGCCCGCCGGATCTTCACAACGCAAGTGTGAAAATACCTTTAAACCGCTCCTGTCCCCACCGGGCCTGCTGTAGTCATGAGCCATTCATCATTTGTCACTGCTGCAGACAATCGCTGGCTCAGTGTGACTGCTGAGACAAGTGGTTGGCGGCAGTGGTCACGTGAACAATGAACGTGACGTTATCACTGTAGGCCCAATGGGGATCAGAGTGGTGGGACATCGAGCAGAATGTTTTAAAGGTAAGTAAGATTATTTTTTTTATTTGAATAACCCCTTTAAGGAGAGTTGGTGTCATAATTGTGTTTTAAATGATAAGCAATAAGCTCAACCCTCTCTCGTTTCACCCACTAGGTATCGATCATTCCTCGAGGGAAAGGCTTGGGTTATGCACAATACCTCCCTAAAGAGCAGTATCTGTACACCAAGGAACAATTATTTGACCGCATGTGCATGATGCTGGGGGGCCGTGTGGCAGAACAAATCTTCTTTGGTCGCATCACGACCGGGGCACAGGATGATCTGAAAAAGGTCACGCAGACGGCGTATGCACAGGTGCGGACAACGTAAATGACAAGGTCTACAAAATGTCGCTGTGTCGCTAGTTGTAGATTTTATGGAATCTACTTCTACTGAACTTCTAGCCGTTTGTCCTTACAGATTGTGACGTTTGGAATGAGCAAGAAGGTGGGTCAGGTGTCCTTTGACCTTGGACGTCAGGGGGAAATGATTGCAGATAGACCCTACAGTGAAGCCACTGCGGAGCTCATAGACCAGGAGGCGCGGGACCTCATCCATTCTGCCTACGAGAGAACCGTGGAACTGGTCACTCAGTGCAGGGAGCAGGTGGAAAAGGTAAAGGGATTCCTCATCATCACTTCTGTGCATTGAGCATAACTGCGTTTTTGTGCGTAACCGCTGTCCAGGTAAGGATTGTGCTGACCTTTCGTAAGTAGTGTTGAGCGAACTTATGTTTTTAAGTTCGGCGTCGAAAGTTCAGGTTCGGGTTATCAAAGAATCCCGTTATGGATTCCGCTACCACGGACCATAACGGAATTAGGAATCCATAACGGGATTCTTCGATAACCCAAACCTGAACTTTCGACACAAGTTCGCTCAACACTATACGTAAGCCATGCACGCTGATGTCGCTTCTAAACTGTAATCATCATCATCATCAATTGTAGAAAGAGACTGGTTATACCTCTGATGGAAGGCTCCAACATATGTCGCTGTATGCATACGTTGCCCGTTGAGTCCAGAGATTTCCCTCTGTATAACTGTGCAACGTTTGCAATTTTAGCTGACAAAAAGGTTTACTGACGCACAAAAGCCAAAAGGACGCGCTTCTGGCTTTCGTTGGGTGAGTGGAGCCATATACAGTATATATGTTGGACATATAAGCCAGTAGCCTTTCCAAGCTTGTATGGCTCAGACACAGTGTGCACTGAGCCTTAATCATCCAGCCATGGCTCTAACAATCCTTTCCAGCCCCATATAGCAGTGATGGCTAACCTCCGGCACTCCAGCTCTGGTGAGACTACGACTCTCAGCATGCTTCACTCATTTCTATGGAGAACAGCAAGCAAGTGTCCATCTTGGGAGTCGTAGTTTTACCACAGCTGGGGTGCCAGAGGTCAGCCATCACTGCCATATATCATACACACATAGTAGATAACGCTACAGGAAATGGCATTTATCATGTATAGAAAGTTAGTACAAGGCCCTTACTAATGTATAGTGATTCTCCATATTGCCTCCTTTGCTGGCGTGAATCTTTCCATTCATATCCAGAGGTGACGGCCTCTGCTGCAGCGCAGATAGGATGTGGCCGGGAGCTCCTAAGACGGTCCTGGCCACCAGAGGGGCCTGAACTTTTTCCTGTAGAGTGCAAGCACGACCACCACTGCTAGACTGCAGGGTGGTCATAACCATGAAAACGAGCAGTGTATAATGTGATGGGCGAAGGAGGCAACATAGAGAATCACAATACATTAGTAAGCGCCTTGAATTAACTTTCTCTACATGATGAATGCCACTTGCCGAAGTGAAAGGACGCCCTTTTAAGACACAAGACACAAGTTGTATTATTTGCCACCAACAGGTTGGGAAGCTGTTGCTGGAAAAGGAAGTCTTGGAGAAATCGGACATGATCGACCTGTTGGGTCCCAGGCCTTTCCCAGAGAAGTCGTCCTACGAAGAGTTTGTGGAAGGGACGGGAAGCTTTGAAGAGGACACGTCATTGCCTGAAGGGTTAAAAGACTGGAACCAAGAAAAGGCCGAGGACACGACAAAGCCGTAAAGCAGCATTTACCTCATTCTCTGACCTTTGAGTATATTACTCAGATAATCGGGGACACCAAGAAAACAATGGGCCAATTTTAACTACGCAGGACCACACCGTCAGTGCCTCAACAACAACCAGAAGACTTCAAGCAGGGAGTATAGGAAGCCATTTTGGTCTTTGGTGGCAGTGAGGTCAGAAGACTTGCTTCTCTACTTGCATAAATGATTGCTGCGCCCTCAGTGGTCAGTCTCTACATCGGAAGTGCGATTTATTTCTGTCGTTTCCTGCCACCTTCCAACATGGCTACAGGAGGGCACATAGTCGCAGTAGGTGGCGCCGTAAGTCTACACAGTGAAGCCTCTTTGAGATGACCACCTAGAATTGCGTTGCGGATGGGTGGCCTTCGGTGTGACGATGGCCAGCATGCATCATCTATGGCACTAGAAATCTGGTCTTCTCAAAGAGGTGGTCCTTTTGGAGAGGTCTCGCTGTAAGTGAATGTTTCTGGTCCAGAATACTCTCTAAACACTCCAGTATCTTCATGCTTCTTGTTACTATTGGAGGTTTTGGGGTGTTGGGAACCAAACCCATCATTTTACCTAATCGTGAAAGGCTCTGTTACAGTCTGACTTCCATATCCTGCGATGAACTCAGCAGTTTTTATATTATGTCATCTACAAAAGATAGGCGTTAAAGGTGTTTTCCTAGACTTTTATATAGGTCATCAGTATCTGATCGGTGGGGGTCCGACACCCGGCACCCACTCTGATCAGCGGTTTGAGAAGGCATTGGTGCTTGCAGTAGCACCGCGCCCTTCTCCATGCTCTCCGCGCACAGCGCCGTACATCGTATAGTGGCCGTGGTTGGTATCGCACTCAGCCCCATTCAATTCTATGGGGTTGAGCTGCTCCTAGGCCATGTGAGAGAGGAACGTAAGGTGACGTCACATGGCCTAGAAAAAGCGGAGAGAATACCGCGGCGCTACTGCGAGCCCCAGTGTCTTCTCAAATAACTGATCAGCGGGGGTCCTGGGTGTCAGACCCCCACCGATCAGATACTGATGACCTATCCAGAGGACAGGTCATCAGTTAAAGTGTGTGAATTGATAGTGGAGTGGTCCTTGTAATGGGGCCACGGTACTAATGGATGATCCGATCGGCCGCATACCCACTTCCTTGCAGATGTTCTATAAGATAACCTCTCTTCCAGGGGGCACAGATTGTGTATGGTATTGCAGGTCAGCCTCAGTCAAGTGAATGGCGAAACCGGACAAAGACCGTGGTGCTCTCCGCCTAGCGATCCTCTGTTCACTGCCAGGCAGCCAATAGAAATCCCGTTCTGCCCTGCTTGTCAGGAAAGGAGCATAACCTCTGTAGCAGATGGTAGCATAGCCGAGAGGACGTCTTCTGCAGGGTAAGTTAAACAGGATTATATTTTTAGCTGCCAGAGGGGGAAGGAGACTGATTTTTGTCTTGGTCCTATTAGCAGCGGCACCGAGGAGGATACATGGGAGCAAAATATTAAGAAAAAAAAAATGCTAGAAACACCGAAAATCAGCTACTACGTACTAGCCATGTAGCACTTATAATATGAAATGATTTATGTGAGAACCGCCCGTACCTAGGGAGCAGTATTATATCAGTTAGATGGCGGGTTTTCTTTCTTCTTTCTCTTGATCCTGGTGCTTGTGTTGGTCATAAGGACCACACATAAAATCAAAGAAGACACTTGAATCTCAAACCTGCAACCTGCAGTCTGCTGGTTATATAAACAGGTCTTGCATAACCTAGTCTCTCCTGCTGTTGCAGGACTACAACTCCCAGCATGCTCTGACAGGTGCAGGTGTAATAGAAATCTCTAGGGAGAAACATCAGATAATTTTCGTGGCTGGTAAAGGTGACCTCCTATATCAAGATGTCTGAGACGTCTCTACGCACCAGGCAGGATGTTCAACCAACAAGGGCTGACGTCTTTCACTCCACGTAGGGTTAATTAGGGTTGTGGTGTCAACAGGCGCCAGGAGATTCCCATTTCTCAAGATGTGAAATAAAGTATCACTGGATAATAAAACGATCCTTGTCCTTCATCCAGCTCTTAAGGGTGTATTACGTCCCCCAATGCCGCAGACGATTGCCGGGAGGGGATCGCCAGGTAGCTAGTGGAGGAGACTGCAGCTATTACATACAGCGATCTCCTCCATGGCATCGCTGTGCCATTGCTCGTCCTCATGCAGGGCAGCAGTGTGCCGGCGGCAGATCACTGTAACACAGCGCGATTCGCCGGCCCCATGGTGATCTTTAATCGTGCTTAAAAATCTCAATTGGCATTTGAAAGCCATATTAGACTGCAGGTGATCGCTCATTCATAGGAACACTTGTTAGCGATCATCTGCCAGAAAATCTGACGCCCTTTATTGTGGTGGATGGTGTTATAGACTCTATTGGCCTGGATACTGAAAATAAATATGGAGGAGACTCCTGTCCACAGTCCGTTAATAATAGTCATTCATAACCAGGGAAAAGCAGCCACTATTACAGATACAATCTTCATAAGGAGCTGAGTAACCTTGTGCATACATTACTTATCCTGTACTGATCCTCCATCCCGTATTATACTCCAGAGCTGCACTCACTATTCTGCTGGTGCAGTCACTATGTACATACATTACTTATCCTGTACTGATCCTGAGTTATATACTGTATTATACTCCAGAGCTGCACTCACTATTCTGCTCGTGCAGTCACTGTGTACATACATTACTTATCCTGTACTGATCCTGAGTTACATCCTGCATTATACTCCAGAGCTGCACTCACTATTCTGCTGGTGCAGTCACTGTGTACATACATTACTTATCCTGTACTGATCCTGAGTTACATCCTGTATTATTATACTCCAGAGCTGCACTCACTATTCTGCTGGTGCAGTCACTGTGTACATACATTACTTATCCTGTACTGATCCTGAATTACATCCTGTATTCTACTCCAGAGCTGCACTCTCTATTCTGCTGGTGCAGTCACTGTGTATATACATTACTTATCCTGTACTGATCCTGAGTTACATCCTGTATTATACTCCAGAGCTGCACTCACTATTCTGCTGGTGCAGTCACTGTGTACATTACATTACTTATCCTGTACTGATCCTGAGTTACATCCTGTATTATACTCCAGAGCTGCACTCACTATTCTGCTGGTGCAGTCACTGTGCACATACATTACTTATCCTGAGTTACATCCTGTATTATACTCCAGAGCTGCACTCACTATTCTTTTGTGATTGGATAATTGGCGTCGGTATTGCACTGCCAGATGATCGCTAACGTGACGTTAGCGATCATCTCAACAATAATCTTCCCGTGTAATATCCCTTTTATCCCGTTACCTCCCCATTGCAGCAGCCAGACGCACACAAGCACCGCTGCCTCCTTAAACTACCCCAGCAGATTTGTTACTGATGACTGCTCCTGAGGATGGATCATCATTATCTCAGCCCCTTTATAATGTATGGGGGGGGGTACTTCCATAATGCAGGAGTACACAGCCCATATAGTACAGGTCCCTTGAGCCTGAGCCTTCTCCTCCCTCTGATAACTCCTCCGCCCCACATCGTGGTGTCGCTCGGGCCTTTCCTCTCCTGTTGAGTCCTTCATAAATAAATCATCCCATCCCCTAAGACACCAGAGTCTCCTCGCCGCGCAGACACTAATTATTTATAAGACCCAATCTCTCTGGTTTTTCTTGTCTTTTTATTTTTTTTAGATGGCTGAGCGGAAACAATAGAGGATATCCCAGGCTTTCACAGGGGAGGCCGGGGGCCCCACAACCCAGGCATTGTACAGGACCCAGGCCGCTCCTGCCGCCATCCAGCGCCCATGATTTATTCGCTGTTAATTGTCACACATTGTGCAGGAGCTTTTATATAAAGCGTCACTTCAAAACGCGTGAGAAAAAGGTGCCAAGTCAGTGCGGGAGGAGGCGGCGAGAGATCTCACGATGTCTTCTGATCCCCTCCTGTATACTGCTGCACTGCTAGCAGCGACGGGCCTCTGTATCCTGCCGGGGGTCCATAGGGCCAGTAGCATATCAAGTGTACAATGTGTCATATACCTTTAAGGTTTCCAGTAAATGGACGTCCCGGAGTCGTTCATTTCATTGTGTGTAAAAGGGCACTTTTTTTGTTTTTCCTCTCATACTGACACAGCGCCACTTTTTTGTTCACTGGCCGCATCTGGTTTTGCAGCTCAGTCTCCTTCAATTGAGTTGAGCTGCAATACCAGACTCAACCCATGGACTAGAGCGGCGCTGTTACATTTTTATTTATTTTTTTGCACAGCTGCTGCACATCAAACTTTTGGGAAAACGATGGTGCAGATTTACTGATCCTGTCTAAAAAGTAGACCGCAGACAGTCGGCAGATTGATCGCGGCGGCGATTGCTGGATGATGCATCTGGCGCACTTTATACCACCAATTATTAGGGTTATTCAGCAATTTTGCCACAAAATAGTGTAGACTAGGCCATGCCCCGATCCCTGAGTTGGCCTACTATCTTCATAATTATGCTTTAAAATGAGATGCAACAAAAATGCGCCAAATGCAGGAGCCACTAGAATTGTAAATGGGGCTGCTATTATTATTATTTTTTTATTTTATTTTTGTGCTTTTTTGCTGCAGTCAGATGTTGGCTGCCATTTTTTACTTTTGGTGCCTGTTTTGGGTCTGTTTACTCTGAGTCTGGCGCGCGCCAGGGCTCACGTTCGTAAAGAGCCAGCTTACGCATTTTGATCTGTGCCGCAAAGATGGAAAGGCATAGGCTGTGTATCGGGGGCGATAATGCACAATGTTGGTGGTCTGACTTTAACCTGGACTGCTGGCCATCTCTCTACAAAAAAAAAGTCACCCAAAAAACGCACAAAATTCATGTGTTTTTACAAGCCACGAAAAAAATTTTTTACCACAAAATACTGTGAAGAAAGTCTAATCACATGTCCCTCTATTACTGCGGTGTGGTCTTCATCAATCTAAGGAAGGGTTTCCTCAGAACCATCGTTATACCCCCTCCCAAGGGACCACGAAGGTGCAAAATCAGAACATGGATCAACAACGAGCCTCGGCAAACAACACATGTTGGGCTTGTGGCGCTCCTTTGTCAGATGAATAAGACATATGTCATACCTGACAGAGGGGGTGCAACAAGCACCTCCCAAAATGTCTTTACTGAGACTTGTATAACAACATTTCTTGTTCATCCTTCCACCTACTGGTCTGATTTTGTGCCTTCATGGTCCATTCAGAAGCCGTGTAATGCCAGTTCCAAGAAAATACTTTCTTTCCATGAGCCCATGACGGCACCCTTCCGGACAGGAAACAGGAACTTCCCAGATTTTTGAAAGGGTCCTCCATACTTCATTCCAGGGTGGTGGATCTTTCCTGGATCTGTTAGGGGGCTGCAGGGCCTCTAGTGTCTTTTTTTCTTACCTATTGGAGGTTCCTGACAGCATAAGACTCAACTAGGAGCCACTGTTCAAGTCTAGTGTTTTGCTTCCCTTTTTGCCATGTGGGGGGATTCCTGACTGCCACCTCGTTCCCTTCATCCTGTAGGCCAGGGGAAGGGATGTGTCCTCTCCTGGATCGGCAAGTTCCTACAGGCCCTGTTTCTGGCGCGCATGGAGTCGGCGCGCCAGAAATGACGCGTGCGTTCCACGGTAGACAGGAAGGGGAGGGAACGCCAGCCAGCCATACGGAGGGAAGTGTGGCAGCAGTGGGCATATTCAGAGGATCGACCAGTTACTCCATCCGGTTTCACCTTGGATGCGCAATCAATATGCTGGAAGAAGGGGGAAGTACAACAGCGCAATGAAAAACGGGAGTAACACTCCGAACTTGGCATGGTTAAGGAGGCCCGGAGGAAGGCTACCCACAAGACGAAAGGCAGAGAGTGTGGGATATGCAAACAGAAGCTTACTCCATCTTACCCCAAGTCATGCTCGGCCTGGATAGACTGGTAGCAGAGGAATCCCCATCCTTGTTTCAGAATGTTCAAAATCTGGTCGAGATGGAAGTCCGTTCCTCAGTGGAACAATTTAAGCTTCCTGGTTCTGGTAGGCAGAGGAAGGCTCAGGTGGCCCAATTGCGTCATGGCTTCTATAGATATCAAGGACGCCTATTACCATGTACCCAAACACCCCTCGTCTCAAAAATATCTCTGGGTAGCAGTACAGGTAGAAGAGTCGGTTCTCCACCTACAGTTCAGAGCCCTGCCCTTTGGGATGTCGCAGGCACCAAGAATCTTTACGAAACTGATGCCACAAATAATGAGATCGGACATTATATTTATACCATACCTAGACGACCTGCTAGTGGTGGGGCAGTCGCCGAGTTGCCTTTCAGCTCGGATTCAGGAAGTGTTAAAGATACTAATGAGCTTGGGCTGGATAGTGAACTGGGAGAAATCGTGTCTGACGCCAAGTTACTAATGCACCTTCATGGGAATTGTGCTAGATTCCCTGTCCCAAAAGTCCTACCTCCCGGTGGGGAAAAGCCTTTCAATATAGCAGAAGATAAGGGAATTCAGCAAAACCAGAGGATCAGGCCCAAAGGATAGATGTACTGTCTCAACCTTGGGGCAGGGAACGAGGAGGCATCGGTAATCTTAATATCCCCCTATTGGCCGAAAAGAGTATGGTTTGGTTTACTTGGTTAAGGAAGCTCTCTTTCAGATCCATGGATACTGCCAGTGAGGGAGGATTTGTTAATCCAGGGGCCCCCTTCGTCTTCCCGAGATGGGGAAGCTTCATTTAGCGGCCTGGATATTGAGAGGGAATTCCTTAAATCCAGGGGTCTGTCGGACCAGGTAGTAGAGACTACTAGCCAGAAGGAAAAAAGTTACCTCCAATATTTATTTATTTATTTAAGAATTTGGAAAATCTTTATGGGGTTTGCGGGGTCAGATTTGAATCTATCAGCTCCTCCAGATATCCCATTAAGACCTAGCACGCTAAAGGTTCAAGTCTCTGCCGTGAGTGTTTTGCTTGATTGTAGTTTGGCAGCCCATACGTGGATCAAACGGTCCATAAAGGCAGCTATCAGATAAAATCCTTCTATTAAACCCAGATCATCTCCCTGGGATTTAAATATCGTTCTTTCCATGCTGACCCAAAGTCCTTTTGAGCCTTTAGACTCAATTTCTATGACGATGTTGTCCTACAAGACGGCCTTCCTTGTGGCCATTACATCTGCCAGACGGGTGGGAGAGATTTCTGCCTTATCCGCTTCCCCTCCTTATACCTCGATCTTTGGATAACAGGATTGTTTTTAGTCCAGATCTTGCCTTTCTCCCTAAGGTAGTATCCGATTTTCACAAGTCCCAGGAAATCATTTTACCCTCATTCTGCCAAAATCCCAGAAATGCAGGAGAGGAGAGCATCCATACCCTAGATGTAAGGAGGTGTGTGTGTGTAAATACTTAGACTCAACCAAGGAATGGAGAAAACGCTGTTATTTATTCAATTTCAGGGTGCAAACAAGGGTCTAAAGGTTCCAAGTCCTACTATTGCCAGGTGGATAATGAGAACAATAAGCCTGGCCTACTCTTCAGCAGGTCTTCAGGTTCCTTCGGGGTTCTCGGCCCACTCCTCGAGAGCTGTAGCTTCTTCCTGGGCAGAGAGGGGCTGTGCCACCATTGACCAAATTTGTAGAGCAGCTACCTGGAGTTCCCCAAACACTTTTTACAAACATTATAGATTGGATCTATCTTCTGCGTAAGACTTAGCCTTTGGGAGAAAGGTCTTGCAGGCGGTCGTCCCACCCTAGGTTCATCTAGTCTAATCTCTCACAGGTTCTGTCATGGGGGGTAATAGAAATACATTGATTACTATTACCGGTAATTCATTTTCCATGAGCCCATGACGGCACCTACTTTATTACCCACCCTATGGATTTACAAAAAAATAATATATATATATAATGGTGTAGGTAAAAGTAATCTTAAAGAAGAAATATGCTGATAGTCATATATTTAAAGGGAACCTGTCACCAGTTTTATGGTGTCCTAACTAAGGGCAACATAAATAAGTGACTGATTCTCTTAGCAAAATGCTGGGTCACTTTCTTTAATTGACCCGGTCAATCTGCCACCATCTTGTATTGAAAAGCTCCAGCTGATAATGATGAGTCATGAATATTCATGAGCTCCTGACTCTCCCCGCCAACCTGCTGCTGAATGACAGTTTGTTTCCATAGGAATCAGCAGCAGGTGGGCAGGGGAGTGGCTATAGCTCTAAATAAAATAAAAAAAACGCTTGACTCGATGACATCACGCCGGACTCTAATCAGCTCATTAGCATGCGGCATCTTTGTGTGTATATTATGAGGTAACCATCTGTCACACCAGTAAGTGAATACATCTAAGGCACTTTTCTAGCAGTTAATGATTGTATATAATTAGTTAGATTATAATCAAATATCCACATGACAGGTTCCCTTTAAGATGCTTTTGTATGTTGAGTGTTTCACTGTATATAGACATGGGGCAGTCCTATTAGTCTTGTCACAAACTGAGGAATGAAGGATGGAGGACCCTTTTAAAGATCTGGGAAGTTCCTGTTTCCTGTCCAGAAGGGTGCTGTCATGGGCTCATGGAAAACGGATTACCAGTAAGAGTAATCGTCAATGTATTTTTGTGCATTTCCCACTTCCACTGCTGAGGGCAGCATCTGGACTCTGACGAACATAAGCTGTAAGAATAGAGTTGTGCCTATGGCTGCACGAATCTGTACGCTGAGCCTCTGGCATGCCTGGGGCAAATCTATTTGCACTCAACATAGTTACCCATAGCCTATCCTGCTCTTCAGTCGCTTGGCTGTGGCTCTAAAATGTTCACCCCTCTTTTGGTGGGTGACCATTTTTCCAGAATATTCTATTAAAAAAAAAAAATTATATAATATTCCTGATACTACAGCGTAACCTGTAGCTGTGCAACTGCTGCAGAACTACAACTCCCATTCTGCCGGGTGAGCCGAAGTTAGAAACCACTACTCTGTGCCAATAAATAGATTATCCGCCTGATGTGATCAGTAGCGGGGTACCGAGGCTGCAGTGTCCTCCAGGTGCGTGAAGCACCCCGATACTGGCAGTGATGCTACGATTAGGGGCCACAGATTTACAGATTTTGCATTGGGCTCCAGGAGCTTCAAGCTTATGAGAATAATGATGTGCACAATTTGGGATGTATGGCATCATTGCAGCACCGCGCTATGCCCTAAGCCATGCTTAATATGCGATGCCATCTGGTGCCCTGCATATGGTGGTCTAGTTTCTGAAACACCACACCCTTCCCGGAAACAACGGCTACCTACCTCTGCCTCAACACTTCATGTGTACGTCGGTAGCCATATGTATAGGTGGCGGTCTCTGTACTGTGCCCCAGAATAGGTCGGTGCCCATTTGCAGAAAATGCCCGACATTCAGGCCCTGAGCTTGTTAACAGGTCAAAGCGCTGACTCCAGCCCGCAGCAGCCTCGGATCAATAGAAGCTCCGTCATCCCGCTGGGTTTGCTGAATGAGAATTGCACATGGACGTTCACGACCCTGATGGAAGGAATGGACCCCTGTCAGTTGTGCAAGGGTTAAACTGCTATGGATTTGACGTCGTCCCCTCCACCCCTTATGCCCATCATTTCAGCTGCAGGCAAAAAGAAGGTCAGACTGACGCAAGTCCGAAATCCCCGCGGTGAAGCTGCTGCGGCGAAATGCGTCACTACCAGGGATAATGGAGTCGCGATTGTGACTCCTCCGGAGACCCCCGGGCTTCCAGTATTCTCTAAAGTCTCGTATCTCAGCCAGTAAATAATTACCTCCCGACATCCAGCCACCCAATTAACCAGCTGGCCTCACGGCTTAACTGAATCTACAAATTGGATGTGGGCTCGGTGTTATGTAAGTCTCCTGAGTTATTAACCTCTTCTGCGGCTTAAAAGGGCAACGCCGCCATGACGGGCTGAAGGTTATAGAACGGGCGTAAGGGTCCCAACAGATGGTGAGTCACAAGATGGTTCTGTAATCCAAGAGTCGTTCCAACACCTAGTAGGCCAAGAGGTGCGCGGCCAGGTCGGGGCTCTTCCCGAGGATTATGTACATTTTTTGCCATCTAGTTCATTAGCATTGCCAAGGCCGGAATCTGCAAACTGTGGTGGAGATTTGGAGATCATCTGCATGCGGGGTTTAGTAAAATCACATTTGTAAAATTGTCCTGTAATTTGCTTCAGATTTTCAGTGCAGCATCTTAACCATGTCTCTCCCTGTCACTCTCACTCCTCTGTGTCTCTCCCTGTCACTCTCACTCCTCTGTGTCTCTCCCTGTCACTCTCACTCCTCTGTCTCTCCCTGTCACTCTCACTCCTCTGTCTCTCCCTGTCACTCTCACTCCTCTGTCTCTCCCTGTCACTCTCACTCCTCTGTCTCTCCCTGTCACTCTCACTCCTCTGTGTCTCTCCCTGTCACTCTCACTCCTCTGTCTCTCCCTGTCACTCTCACTCCTCTGTCTCTCCCTGTCACTCTCACTCCTCTGTCTCTCCCTGTCACTCTCACTCCTCTGTCTCTCCCTGTCACTCTCACTCCTCTGTCTCTCCCTGTCACTCTCACTCCTCTGTCTCTCCCTGTCACTCTCACTCCTCTGTCTCTCCCTGTCACTCTCACTCCTCTGTCTCTCCCTGTCACTCTCACTCCTCTGTCTCTCCCTGTCTCTCGCACTCCTCTGTCTCTCCCTGTCCCTTCTCCTTTGTCTTCCTCATTGTCTTTCTCTTCTGTGTCCCGATTTCCCTTCCAGTTCCTTCTACTTCCCTCACTCCCTTCTCTCTGCATCTCCTGTTGCTGTTCACCCAAATTTTCTCTTCTTTCCCCCTTTTACTGCTCTGTTTTCTTGTGAGTAACATGGATCCGTCACCATCCGCCTTGCCTCTCTTCCCCCCCCCCCGTCACCCTCCACTTGCCTCTCTTTCCCCCCCTCCGTCACCCTCCGCCTTGCCTCTCTTTCCCCCCCCCCTCCGTCACCCTCCGCCTTGCCTCTCTTCCCCCCCCCCTCCGCCTTGCCTCTCTCCCCCCCCATCACCCTCCGCCTTGCCTCTCTTCCCCCCCCCCCCATCACCCTCCGCCTTGCCTCTCTCCCCCCCCCTCCGCCTTGCCTCTCTCCCCCCCCCGTCACCCTCCGCCTTGCCTCTCTTTCCCCCCCCTCCGTCACCCTCCGCCTTGCCTCTCTTTCCCCCCCCTCCGTCACCCTCCGCCTTGCCTCTCTTTCCCCCCCTCCGTCACCCTCCGCCTTGCCTCTCTTTCCCCCCCTCCGTCACCCTCCGCCTTGCCTCTCTTCCCCCCCCCCCCTCCGTCACCCTCCGCCTTGCCTCTCTTCCCCCCCCCCCTCCGTCACCCCTCCGCCTTGCCTCTCTTCTCCCCCCCCCCTCCGTCACCCTCCCGCCTTGCCTCTCTTTCCCCCCCCCACCCTCCGTCACCCTCCGCCTTGCCTCTCTTCCCCCCCCCCTCTGTCACCCTCCGCCTTGCCTCTCTTTCCCCCCCCCCCCCCCCTCCGTCACCCTCCGCCTTGCCTCTCTTTCCCCCCTGCCGTCACCCTCCGCCTTGCCTCTCTTTCCCCCCCTCCGTCACCCTCCGCCTTGCCTCTCTTTCCCCCCCTCCGTCACCCCTCCGCCTGCCTCTCTTTCCCCCCCCCCCCCCCCTCCGTCACCCTCCGCCTTGCCTCTCTTCCCCCCCCCCCCTCCGTCACCCTCCGCCTTGCCTCTCTCTCCCCCCCCCTCCGTCACCCTCCGCCTTGCCTCTCTTCCCCCCCCCCCTCGCGCACCCCCCCCCTCCTCCGTACCCCTCCGCCCTTGGCCTCTCTTTCCCCCCCCCCCTCCGTCACCCTCCGCCTTGCCTCTCTTCCCCACCCCCCCCTCCGTCACCCTCCGCCTTGCCTCTCTTTCCCCCCCCCCCCTCCGTCACCCTCCGCCTTGCCTCTCTTTCCCCCCCTCCGTCACCCTCCGCCTTGCCTCTCTTTCCCCCCCCTCCGTCACCCTCCGCCTTGCCTCTCTTCCCCCCTCCGTCACCCTCCGCCTTGCCTCTCTTCCCCCCCCCCCCCTCCGTCACCCTCCGCCTTGCCTCTCTTCTCCCCCCCCCCCCTCCGTCACCCTCCGCCTTGCCTCTCTTCCCCCCCCCCCCTCCGTCACCCTCCGCCTTGCCTCTCTTCCCCCCCCCTCTGTCACCCTCCGCCTTGCCTCTCTTCTCCCCCCCCCCCTCCGTCACCCTCCGCCTTGCCTCTCTTTCCCCCCCCCCCTCCGTCACCCTCCGCCTTGCCTCTCTTCCCCCCCCCCTCTGTCACCCTCCGCCTTGCCTCTCTTTCCCCCCCCCCCCCTCCGTCACCCTCCGCCTTGCCTCTCTTTCCCCCCCTCCGTCACCCTCCGCCTTGCCTCTCTTCCCCCCCCCCCCCCCCCCCCCTCCGTCACCCTCCGCCTTGCCAGGGAATTGCCACCATCCCTTGTTCCCTTTACTGTGGCCCGATGTGTACAAGATCTGCCAGCAATCTAATGTCTGTTGGAAAAACAAAGATCCGGTTGGGCAGGTCCTTCCCAATCCGTTGTTTATCCGGAGATAAGCAGAGCTGGCGGCTGCTTATCCGACTCTCCATATTGCAATGATCATGAACTCTTGACCACTGGATCCCTTCTAGTTGGGGAGCAGAGCTGCTGGGGGTGTCTAGGAAGTGCTTGATGGAAATGGGTGGTGGAGGCCCCCGTGTGGTGGAGGCCCCCGGGCAGCAGCCCATTTCACCCTCCTGGAGCCGTAATGTTCAGCGCTGCACATCGCACAGCTAGAGCTATGGAAATCTACTGGAACCTAATCCCCCTTGTCCTGATCCTGCGGCTGCATCAGGACTGAGAACCGCTCGGCAATGAGCTCTGCAAGTTAATAACTTCATCTAAAAATATGTAAGTGTCGAGGGAGAAGAGGGATACGTGAGCGCCCTGCCAACGAGCCCCACATCAGCCGAAAAATCATTAGCTGCAAGATTGCACTATTCAGATGAAGCTCTGGAGAGATTGGCGCCTAAGCCATGGCATTGCCCTTTACTTACCATTTAGAATTTATTTTTTTCCTGTCCCCCTACAATCCCATTGACTTTAAACGTGACCTGTAATACTGTTCATCCTGAGCCTTCTGGTGCATGATTAGCAAACTAGATCTACAAAGAATATTTACATTACACAGAAATGGTGTGTTCATCCTGAGCGTCCTGGTTCCTAGATTTTGAGTGAAGACTCCTATCTTCCTCCCGACTGCCCCATGCACAAGGTATTTACAATGGCGAGATGGGACAAAGCCGCTGACGAACACCTCTGGCAGCTGCTTATCTTCTACCAGAACCAAAGGATCAGGCGTCGAGTCCAACTCATCCCATCATTTTTTTTTTTCCCCAAAAAAATTTGGGAGCTCCACAGGCACATTAGATAGACAACCAGCCCCCGGCGTTAACTCAAAAAAGATGCGGAGGGGGGCAAGGGATGTATAAAGGACCTGTAATACTGTTCATCCTGTGCTTCCTGGTTCTGGCATCATGACCTTCACACAGATAAGGGGTGCATAGATTTTTCTGTTCCGTCTGCACGACATGCCGCTTCTAATACGGTTCCCTGTGAGCAGAAGTGACCTGGATATTTTAATCTAAAGAAGCAGAAGGAACCTAGATTTGGATCAGAACGCAGCGATCCGCATAAAAACCTGCAACGTGAGGAGGCCTGTGATGAAGAAAGATGACGTCTTCTGCAGGGAGACAGCTCATTACCGCGTGCGGGTGCTAGACATCGGGTCGCCAGGGGATGTGACGCCATCTTTAGTACGTGGGCGCGTCTCCATAGGGTGTCCGCCTTGCTTATATGCCCTGTTGAGATATCAGTGTAAGGGAATGGTCCGCTGCTTGGTTCTCCCTATTACCCAGAGCGGCTGCAAAGAGAGTCTCTCAGCCTGGAGGACCAGACACGTCCTGCATTACATGGACGGCCCATTGAGTCCAATGAGAAATGTGTAATTCTCTGTTTATTCCCTGGTGGCGCTGCAGGGAAAATGAGCACTTGCTGCTGATTACTGGGGTCCCTGCACCTGTGATCAGCTTGTCGTTGCGGGGAGCCCTTCTAACAAAAATGGGTCACTTTTAGCAAATTACCTTTTATTGGCTTCTGCGTTATCGATCTGAAGCCCCAGAGATGTCATCGCTTAAAGGGGTTGTCACAGCGGTGACATGTCGCCAAATAGCACGTGACCCAGTGGCGTACCACTTGTAGTCACAGGTGACCCCCATCCGCGCTGGAGACTCACAAGCGGGGACCAGAGAGCGGTGAACACAGGGGTGGACTGAAGTGAAGGAGCTGGAACCAAGCGGTGGCGAGCAGGTAAGTATGCCTCCACAGGTCTGGCGGGTAGGTGGGGAAGCAAAATGTGGTAAAAAGCGGGACAACCCCTCTCATTTTTACCAATTATGACATTGCTAGTTAACAGGACGTATGGGGACTGTCATGTGGCAGATTCTACCTTAAAGGGGTCCTCTCACTCCAGTAAATGGCATTGATCATGTAGAGGAAGTTAATACAAGGCACTTACTAATGTATTGTGATTGTCTATATTGCCTCCTTTGCCGGCTGGATTCATTTTTCCCATCACATTATACACGGCTCGTTTCCATGGTTACGACCACCCTGTAATCCAGCAGTGGTGGTCGTGCTTGCGCAATATAGGAAAAAGTGCCAGCCTCTCTGGTGGCTGGAACCATGGAAGCGCACATAGGCTGGTGCTTTTTTTCAATGGTGTGCAAGCATGACCACCGCTGATGGTTTGCAGGGTGGTCGTAACCATGGAAACAAGCCGTGTATAATGATAAGGGTCACAAATTGTTTTGCTTTTAGGTAGTCTTATGAATCTCCCCCCTTTTTCAACTACAACTCCCATTCTCCATATTTTGATGGCAGCCAGCTATTGGCCCAGTTGAGGGCTGTGCTCCCATAGAGAATAGATGGAACAGCAGGGCACCTGTTCGACCAGACCCTCCGTCTATTTCCCTGTTCTTGTGATGGGTGGGGGCCCCTACCAATCTGTTATTCCCCTTCTAAATATCCCTTTAAAGAGGAGCTGTCGCCTCTCCTGACATGTAATACCAATTCTGGAGCATCTATCCTTTTCACTCTATGTTGTGCCGTTCCCATATTATTCCTGCTAGAAGTTTGAAATGAAGGTCCAGCTGGGTGTTACCAGTTGAGGATGCGTCCCTGCACTATCTGACATTATCCAATCAGTGCTGCCGGTGTCAGACTGTACAGGGACAGGCCCTCCACTGGTAACACCCATCTGGACCTTCTAGCAGGAATAATAGAGTGACGGCACCAGAATGCTCCAGAATTATTATTACTTGGGGGTGCAAGTAGTGGAGGGGTGAGCGGTCCACGGCTGTGCCTCGTTCAGGGCAATCATGCAGCTCGGTTACATTCTACGTTTTCACGGTTCAGGAAGATTTTAATGTGTCATGTCGCAAACTCTTTTAAGTGCCAGAAAGTCCTCGCAGGGGCGAAATCCCAAAGCTGTGGGGGCACAGCCACATCATCGTAAAGTGCAAAAGTGTCACCGTAGTAACAAAAGAAGAGTCACCGGAAAACACACACTGTAACGCTGCTTCTGCGAGGCGATGGAACGACTGAGCGATAAAATAAGGGCTTGTGCACTGCAGCTCCCCATCAAAGTGCTCCACAGTAAGGGTTAGGTGGCAAGAACGTGACCCACAGCTTCCCCGGAGAAGGTGGTGGTGGATGGCGGTGTATATTAAGGCGGCGGAGGGTGGGTGGGGGGATTCTGTGCTTATGAAGTTGTTAATTGGACCGTGTCCCAAAAATGTCCTCCTCGCTACTGAGGTGGTAACGCTCATCCAGATCTACATTCATGGAGCGGGTTGTCCTCCGGCAACCAATTTACGTGCTGGTAATTGTCCTGTTACTAAGCCTGCTTCTTCGTCCCATCATATCTCTGAGCATCCGAGCACCAGGTAGGACCTCCTGTAGGGATGGGATGGCAGTCGTGGTTCCTGGACCGGGGCTCCATGTAGGTATGGATCTACTAAATTCATTCTACAGCTGGTAGTGTTGTGGCGTCCCAGATTCCCAGTGGTCGAACCAGGTCTCCAGTTCCTCTCAGTTCTACAAGAAGATGATGTTCCTCCAAGCTCCACTACTGATAGGGTTCTACTACGGATAAGGACCTCTACTAAGCCTCACGTGCTGAGCAGGCCCCGTCTATCGTCCCAGAGAGTAGACGCAGTACTGACGTGGCCCCGGCCGTGGTTGATGCAGTTTTGAGAGCTATGGTCTTGGCACTTTCCAATCCCTGATATGGATGATAAGAGGGCAAAGGGGACCAGTTTCGGTGGGGTAAAGGCTTTCTTGTTAGTTCTCTTTGGATCTCTCTGCAGCGAGGAACGTGTCCAGCAGTCCTCCTTGCAGCTCTGAGTCGCTGAGATGTTTCTTCTCCCTTTCAGTTCTTGATCGGGTCCAAGACGGAGAACGGAGGTACCCGGCTCGAGGGAGAGGAGGTAAATGAAGACCTGTAGGTGTAAAGGAGATGTCAGAGAGGGAGGAACACAAGGCCTGTGGAGTCGGACTAAGCCTGAGTACTGATATCTACAGTGTCTTCGATTTCTGTCCTCCTCATAGAGCAAGGTCATGGTTTGCCGCTGAGGGCTGAAATCGAAGCATAGACATTCAGGACACGCTCCCACTGGAATGGCTTTATGAAAGGCTGATTAGCTTTGGGTTATACGCAGCGGGTTCTGGAATAGTGGTCATTAATCTTAGTCTGCACCATCTCAGAGCTTCCTATTCCTGCTTCTGAGGGTTGAACAGGAGTAGGAAGGTGGGCTTCTTTCTTCCTAAAAGAGCGACTCAATTGTCCTAGGTTTGTGTGCAGTATTGCAGCTCAGCTCCATCCATTTTAACGGAGCTGAGCTGAAATACCAGACACAACCCATGGACAAGCGTGGCGCTGTTTTTGGAAGAAGGCAGTTATGTTTCTCAAGTTGTTGTTTTTTTACATTTTAGCCCTGGTGCATCATGGGACTGGTGAACATTCACCTTTCGGAAGGAATGATTGAGGTCCTGCAGATAGCAGTCTTATGGGGAAGTTGGGTTTTCCAGCTCCTCTCTGTTCCCTGCAGCTGGTTATACTAGTGAGCAATGAGGTGCATGCTGGCCTTTGTAGTACTTGTCACCCTTGATAAAATACAGCACAAGCTGGGACCACAGAGAAGAAGGTGAGGACCAGAACTTAGAAATGGATCGTGGATTCTGTAACCGAAAATCTCAGCCACTTTTCGCCCCTCTGAGAAGGTAGGATCACACACCTGGAGGCGGCTCATTGTGCGCGTTTTCATCATCCGAGTCGGCAAACACTTCGGCCAGTTCCTGGTCAGACATGTCTGTGAGTTCTGTCAGATCCAGCAGATCAAAGTGCACTTCTAGAGAGGAGACGCTGCTGAGCGGTTCTACAGGGAGAGAAAGAGGGTCGTTATATGTAAAATGTGGACATCTGTAGGGAATATACGTTACAGCAGATGTTGTATTCTATGGGGTGGCATGGAGAACCTGAAGGCTTGGTGGTGGCCAAAGTCACGAATCCTAAAAATGTTGGGTTCTTATGGAAGAAATCATCCTGGAGTGCAGATTTGAAGCAGTGGTTGCAAAACTACAACGTCTATCATGATAGTCTGCGGTTGGGAGTTGTAGTTTTGCAACAGTCAGAGAGCAACCGGTTGGAGAACCCTGCTATAGAGGGTGCAGAAGTAATAGTTGTACTCAGGACCTTTTGCTCGAGGAGGCCCAAATTTCCCTCTAAAAAATGAAAAGACATCAGTATTGTGAGTAGGTGCCGATTTTGAAAGGTGGCCCCAGGAACTTTAAGTTAGGCCCCTGATTTCCTCAGTCGTCCATTATTTTACTTTCATAAATGAGACCAAATCTGTAATTTTGAGTTGACTTGATATCTTAGGGCAATCTACAACTTAACCACCCATCATATCCTCCTGACTTCATGCACAGTAATTTCTTACAGAAGACAATGAGATCTTCCCTACCCCAAGCCTGAACATGTTGGGCACCATGGCACCAAATGACAGTGTGAGATGGGGAAACAGCTCTCCTTGTCTGAACACTGTGTAGATTAAATTAAATGATCTGAACTGACATTCTGCTGTTTGGCCACAAGATGCCGCTGTTTCCTAAACACAGCTACAGACTGCATATATTTCCATATTCATGAGAAGTGGAGTTACACAGAGCCTGGAGAGGAAGAGAAAGGAAGCATCCATCTTAGGCTACTTTCACACTAGCGTTTTAGTTTTCCTGTATTGAGATCCATCATAGGGGCTCAATACCGGAAAAAAATGCTGTGTTATTCAGAGGATCCAACGGCATCCAGGTGTGGGGGCATCCCTCAGTGACGAGGGCGGCAGCTAAGTGAAGCTGATTGTGTCCAAGACCCTGATCCCGTACAGAGGAGCAAAGCGACATACACTGCGGTACCGCATGCTTGTTGGAGAGGCATTTGTTCTGTCAGAGTCACCGGCGGAGGCAGAGCAGACCCTGGTCAGTAAGATCGGGCACGCACCTCATTGCAGTGTTGGCGCCTAGAGACTGAGACCAGGCCTGTAGTTAGTTAGGGTCTCTGTTTGTGTCAGGCCACAAGTGTTACTGTTGTTCATTGCAAGGACTCCATAATTTAAAGGGACCTTTTACACCGGAGATAAACTTCCCCACAAACTCGAGCCAGGCTGGTGTCAGGAGGAATACTCAGGCACGTGCTACAAGACCAGTTATGGGAGGGGGAATCCTGTAGAGCAGGGATGGCCAACCTGAGGCTCTCCAGCTGTTGCAAAACTACAACTCCCATCATGCCCGGACAGTATACAGCTATCAGCCTACAGCAGGGCATGGTGGGAGTTGTAGTTTTACAACAGCTGGAGAGCCGCAGGTTGGCCATGCCTGCTGTAGAGCATTGTAAGCTGTTGTGCTGCACCGCAGGCTAGCCCGTACCACACACCCATACAGTTATTAGTGTTTTTTTAGGGTAATAACAGGTAAGGTGTGGCAGTTTAGTTGTGCCCGCCAGTAGGTAAATTTCCACGCTTTCCTCCTGCATCCATCGGAGGGCGCCGCGCTGTGCAGCACAAGGCTCTCAGCCTTCGAGCTGGGTGTATGTAAATGTATTGTATGTTCCCAGCATTTGTGGTTGTGTTCATTACCACGTTTAAGTAAAATTCTGTTTTGGCAAAAACTGGTGGCGGAGTTGTTTTCTTCGTTCGTGACTTCGCTGTATCCTGGGGAGCCCACCCCGGTACACGGCTTACATCTGGAGCATAAAAAAAAGCATATGGAGTCATCCATGATGCTCTCCAGGTGGAAGGAGGACTTGTCCAGTGACCTTGCATGGTCAAGGTGGTACAGTGGCAGGAAAAAGTGGTTCATACACCATGGTGGAGATACTCACGTCTTCTTTCTGTGACTTGCAGGAGCCCCGTCATAGGTGCCAGGACTCCTGATTCCACCTCAGCCGCCAGGGGTTGTTGAGGTTCTTCTACGGTCACCTCAGCGGGGGCTCTAGGGTGAGAGCCGACCTGGCTTTCTGCTTCTCTGGTCTGCTCTGCACAGGAAACACAATGGCAGGAGGAATACTGACATCAATGGCTCAGCATGACACACATCACTATAGGATATGGTGGACCAGATTTATGTTATTGTCCTGAAAATCAAAACCTTTCCTTACTTTTGGCGGTACTTCTTGTACTGAGGTTCATGGGTGCAGAGGAGACACCATCTGTGTCTCTCCTGCCTTACCCTTCATATAAATCCCTGCCAATGAAGGATCTAGTGTTGGCTGGATGACAAATAACAATAGCAGATCAGATCCTAGAGGGACATATACGGGATATGGAATATGTTAATCTTCCTTGATGCTTCGTAGTGTCATCCCTGCTGGTCACAATGGGCCCATATGGCGGGATGTCAGAACTCTACGTTAGTGCCATGTCAGTAATAAACCCTTGTACAACCAATGGATTTATTTTTGGATGCAAGGTAGGGCCCCTCTTCTGTGGCGCGCTCAGATCTCCATTGCCCACACTCTCTTCCCATACATTGAAGCGCACCATTCTTTGGTTTTCTTACCTAATGTTGAGAGTTCTGGAGAGGCGCCACCTATTGTGGAGCGATAATGGGGTCAACCCAACCTGACGCCTTCCTTTATCATGTGCCCACATAGGCTGTTTCTATGGTCTGTATGCTGATGACCACCACTGGTCCCAATGTCATGTTCTGCAATGAGCTGAATGTCGGTATCTGTAATAGAGTCTTATATTCTGCCAGATACCACTGATGGCAAGCCTGCTCACTGAAGATGTCATGAAAATCAGATACCATATAGTACCGTACATGACAACCTCTAGAAGCAGCCCTGTACCTCACATGGATCCAGAGATCTCCCCATTCATTGCTCCAATTGCTCTGATAGATTTTCTTCAGGCTGGTAGCTCAGGGGGAGTGTCCTTTCTTAGGATGCATGTCCTTTCTGCTGCAGCTCTCTCCTTATCACCGCTCAGGGGGCATGTCCTTTCTGCTGCAGCTCTTTCCCTATTACAGCTCGGGGGGAACTTTCTGCTGCAGCTCTCTGCTTATCACCACTCAGGGGGCATGTCCTTTCTGCTGCAGTTCTCTCCCTGTTACAGCTCAGGGGGTACTCTCTGCTGCAGCTCTCTCCTTATCACCGCTCAGGGGGCATGTCCTTTCTGCTGCAGTTATCTCCCTGTTACAGCTCAGGGGGTCCTTTCTGCTGCAGCTCTCTCCCTATTACAGCTGGGGGGGGGGTCCTTTCTGCTGCAGCTCTCTCCTTATCACCGCTCATGGGGCATGTCCTTTCTGCTGCAGCTCTCTCCCTATTACAGCTCGGGGGGCACTTTCTGCTGCAGCTCTCTGCTTATCACCACTCAGGGGGCATGTCCTTTCTGCTGCAGTTCTCTCCCTGTTACAGCTCAGGGGGTACTCTCTGCTGCAGCTCTCTCCTTATCACCGCTCAGGGGGCATGTCCTTTCTGCTGCAGTTATCTCCCTGTTACAGCTCAGGGGGTCCTTTCTGCTGCAGCTCTCTCCCTATTACAGCTGGGGGGGGGGGTCCTTTCTGCTGCAGCTCTCTCCTTATCACCGCTCATGGGGCATGTCCTTTCTGCTGCAGCTCTCTCCCTATTACAGCTCGGGGGGCACTTTCTGCTGCAGCTCTCTGCTTATCACCACTCAGGGGGCATGTCCTTTCTGCTGCAGTTCTCTCCCTGTTACAGCTCAGGGGGTACTCTCTGCTGCAGCTCTCTCCTTATCACCACTCAGGGGGCATGTCCTTTCTGCTGCAGCTCTCTCCTTATCACCGCTCAGGGGGCATGTCCTTTCTGCTGCAGCTCTCTCCCTATTACAGCTGGGGGGGGGTCCTTTCTGCTGCAGCTCTCTCCTTATCACCGCTCAGGGGCCATGTCCTTTCTGCTGCAGCTCTCTCCCTATTACAGCTCGGGGGGCACTTTCTGCTGCAGCTCTCTGCTTATCACCACTCAGGGGGCATGTCCTTTCTGCTGCAGCTCTCTCCTTATCACCGCTCAGGGGGCATGTCCTTTCTGCTGCAGCTCTCTCCCTATTACAGCTGGGGGGGGGTCCTTTCTGCTGCAGCTCTCTCCTTATCACCGCTCAGGGGGCATGTCCTTTCTGCTGCAGCTCTCTCCCTATTACAGCTCGGGGGGCACTTTCTGCTGCAGCTCTCTGCTTATCACCACTCAGGGGGCATGTCCTTTCTGCTGCAGTTCTCTCCCTGTTACAGCTCAGGGGGTACTCTCTGCTGCAGCTCTCTCCTTATCACCGCTCAGGGGGCATGTCCTTTCTGCTGCAGTTCTCTCCCTGTTACAGCTCAGGGGGTACTCTCTGCTGCAGCTCTCTCCTTATCACCACTCAGGGGGCATGTCCTTTCTGCTGCAGTTCTCTCCCTGTTACAGCTCAGGGGGTAGTCTCTGCTGCAGTTCTCTCCCTGTTACAGCTCAGGGGGTAGTCTCTGCTGCAGCTCTCTCCTTATCACCACTCAGGGGGCATGTCCTTTCTGCTGCAGCTCTCTCCTTATCATCGCTCAGGGGGCATGTCCTTTCTGCTGTAGTTCTCTCACTGTTACAGCTCAGGGGGTACTTTCTGCTGCAGCTCTCTCCTTATCACCACTCAGGGGGCATGTCCTTTCTGCTGCAGTTTTCTCCCAGTAACACAGCTTCTAACAGTAGATATGGCTGGTGGCAGTTAAAGGATGGAACTGGGCATGTGCGACCGCTTCAGTAGGTGGACATGCATATTACTATACAGAGTAAACACCAGGGGGCATCGTTATAATGAAGGAAAGATCATATCTTACAACTGGAGCATTTTTGTAAGAGAAAGTAAATTACAAAAGTAATTAGCGGATTATATTAACGCAATGTTTAATGGGGTTTTCCAAGACCTATAATGCCCCCCATATGCCCGGGCCCCTCACACAGATAGTTCTTACCTCACTTCCCAGCACCTGCGTTGCTTCTGATGCCGGTACGGCCACCGCCGCATCTCCCCATTGCGCGGGGGGAAGGGTTGGCCAATAACAGGCCATGACTGGGACAAGCCTGCCTAGCATCCTGGGTGCCGGGGAGCGGGGTAAGTACTATCTGTGTGAGGTGCCCGGGCACATGGGGGGCATATAGGCCTTGGATAACCCCTTTACCTGTGCCACAGCCATAACCTCTAATAGTCATCGATGCCACTGGGCATTCTACAGGTAAAAGACGTCTTTTATAAACGGCTCTAGTGCAAGTTACTATCCAGTAATTTGGGTAGCAGGGCATGCTGAGGGTTGTAGTTCTCCAGCAGCTGGTCGGGCGCCAGTGATTTCGGTAATGGCAGATGTCAGTCTTTTCACACTAATTGAGATTATGTCTGGAATGTTTCTTGCAGATTTATTCTCCCGGGTGCTCGTGGGTATCATTAACCAGTTGTTGCTGGAAAATACCTCTGGCGCTCTGTACAGTGCCGGGCATCACACTGCGCCATCACTGCGGCCGGGGGGGGATTGTGCCCCTTGAAATGGGATATAGGGGGATTAGTAACTGGCGCCTATATGTCATCCTATAACTTATCAGAGAAATGTGCAGTGTAAAGCAGCGGTTAGTGCCGCCCTATAGCCGCAGTCATGGGTTATGACCCGCGACCAGCTCTTAGGCCTCTTTCACACGGGCGTCATGTTTTTTGCCCGGATAAGAGGCGGGTGCGTTGCGGGAAAATGCGCGATTTTTCCGTGCGAGTGCAAAACATTGTCATGCGTTTTGCACTTGCGTGAGAAAAATCGCGCATGTTTGGTACCCAAACCCGAACTTCTTCACAGAAGTTCGGGCTTGGGATTGATGTTCTGAAGATTGTATTATTTTCCCTTATAACATGGTTATAAGGGAAAATAATAGCATTCTGACTACAGAATGCTTTGTATAATAGTGCTGGAAGGGTTAAAAATAATAAAAAAGTTAACTCACCTTCTCCTCTTGTTCGCGCAGATGCCACTCTGTTCTTTAGCTGTGGACTGAATGACCTGAGGTGACGTCAGATCACATGCTCCAATCACATGGTCCATCACCATGGTGATGGAGCATGTGATCTGACGTCATCAAAGGTCCTTTAGCCCACAGATAAAGAACAGACCGGCATCTGCGCTAACAAGAGGAGAAGGTGAGTTAACTTTTTTATTATTTTTAACCCCTCCAGCACTATTATACAAAGCATTCTGTATTCAGAATGCTATTATTTTCCCTTATAACCATGTTATAAGGGAAAATAATACAGTGAATAGACTGTCACCTAGAACCCATGCGTGAAAATCGCACCGCATCCGCACTTGCTTGCGGATGCATGCGATTTTCACGCAACCCCATTCATTTCTATAGGGCCTGCGTTACGTGAAAAACGCACAAAGAGGAGCATGCTGCGATTTTCACGCAACGCACAAGTGATGCGTGAAAATCACCGCTCGTGTGCACAGTCTCATAGAAATGAATGGGTCAGGATTCAGTGCGGGTGCAATGCGTTCACCGCACGCATCGCACCCGCACGGAAAACTCGCCCGTGTGAAAGGGGCCTTATAGTGGCCTGCAAACTGGGGGTCCGCAAAATACGGGCATCAGCCGTGTGCACACTTGGGTCCGCAATCCAGGAGGTGCGGTGCAGGACGGAGGCAGTGAAACACGGACTGCCTCCTGGAACTTTCCACAGCTGAACTCCTGTTCGTCGAGGAGCCCTGGGGCCGGGAGCGTAGGTGACCGCGTATCTAATGGCGGCAGTGAATAATGTATGTGATGTGGCACTCGGCACAGTCCTCGGACACGGTTTATCCATTTAGCGCCTCGTACCTTCAGAGGGACGCTGTGACACGGAGCGAGGAGTCCGATCTGCAGGCCGCCGGATCAGTGGGGAAGATTCAGTATTAAAGCCCTGGGTTAGGAGTCCAGTGGGCGGTCCTATCAGTGATTGACAGCATCTCTGTGTGCACAGCTGTCAGGACCGCCCACTGGACTCCTAAGGATAGAAAAGTAGGGATAAGATCTACTGAATCTCTTTCCATAAAACTCTGCTCCTCCTGCTCTATAACGCCATGCCCGTAGACAGTGAACCCTCTATGAAGGCAGACCATGCAACTGCTATGGGGCCCAGAGGGAGGGGGGTCCCTGAGCCGAGGTCCTTCTTTCTCTTCCCAATGTAAAAGCAGTGCATTTTCATGCAGTCACCACCAGGAGGCTCTCAGTACAAACAGGTGATTGCAGTAACTGTGTCCTATGCGCTGAGCTCCCCCTAGTGGTGGCTGTTGGCAGCCAGCTTTATAATAGATGGGATTCTACAGATGTATCAATGTATTTATTCCAGTTGTCTGCTGTCAATCCATTGGGAACTATGGTGTTCAGAATGAGTGACATATTGGAAGCACCTGTTCCACTTTACAGAGACAGAACTTAAATAAAGTGGGTGAGGCGACTTTTCTATTACATTATTTAATTAAAATTTATTTCACTTAATTAAATGAAAAACAACTTAAAAACGTAATTCCTCAGAAATCTGCATTGCATGGGAGTGATTGATAGACGGATAACTCAGAAACTGGTTGAGGCAGGGGCCCCATACTAAGCTTTGCTGTGGGGCCCTATGAGATGTGTAGACGCCCGTCATAGTCCAACTTGATGTTTGGGGACACGTCTTGAACTGGTATGTATTTGGGTACCCTAGTAGACTATCTATGGCAGGCATCCTCAAACTGCGACCCTCCAGCTGTTGTAAAACTACAACTCCCACAATGCCCTGCTGTAGGCTGATACCTGTAGGCTGTTCGGGCATGCTGGGAGTTGTAGTTTTGCAACAGCTGGAGGGCCACAGTTTGAGGATGCCTGATCTACGATATCAGCTAGAGCAGGGATGGCCAACCTGCGGCACTTCAGCTGTTGCAAAACTACAACTCCCAGCATGCCCAGATTGCCCACAGCTATCAGCCTACAGCAGGGCATGGTGGGAGTTGTAGTTTTACAACAGCTGGAGAGCCGCAGGTTGGCCATCCGTAAGGGCTTCAGCAATGGTGGGCAACTTGCTCCTCTCCTACATGCTGGGAGTTGTAGTATCCTAACAGCTAGAGAACCAGATCTCTGGTCTGGAGTTCTCAATAAGGTCTCATGCACACGACCGTATGTATTTTGCGCTCCACAAAAACACGGATCCGCAAAAAACACAGATGACGTTCATGTGCATTCCGTATTTTGCGGAACGGAACAGCTGGCCCCTAATAGAACAGTCCTATCCTTGTCCGCAACGGACATACCGAGTAACTTCAGTTTTTTTTGCGCACCTATTGAAATGAATGGTTTCCGTATACAGTCCGCAAAAATAAACAGGAAAGAAAATACGTTTGCGTGCAGGAGCCCTAATTGTGAATGTCACACACACTGTAGCCCGGATTATTTCTGTCCATACTCTAGCTCCATAGGGGCCATGGAAGTATCTGGAATATAAAATGTTTAACATGGGAAATAAACACTTCGTTAAAAATATTCCAGGGGGAAATCGGAATTCTCCAGCGAAAGAGTCTGTGCAGCGAATACAGAGACGTGGCGGGGGCTAAAAGTGTCCTCGGAATTTGGTGAATGTCCATGTGGATGATCCCTGCAGGAAATGCTCCATCAATGGGAAAGGAAGCCGGGAGTCACTATTTATGTAACTGACGATACAATGTATCCTCGGCTTTAACCCTATAATTCCCTGCTGCTGAACCTATCTCTTTGTATCCAGCACCATGCCAGGCTCCCTCATTGTTCCAGTACAGCCCACACCGTGATCAATACCCGTCCTTCCATCCCACAACTTGCACTGATGCCGCCCTTGGCGCAGGTAGTTACTGTGATTTATAGTTGCGCTGATGCTCGCCCCAGAGGGTAATGACACTCGGATGAGACGCCAGGTGACTCTCCAGAGACACACAGCGCTGTGTTACCACTGGCATCGCCAGACAGAGCCTTCTTTATCGTGAGGCTTCCTCGGTTATTGTGCTTGGGGTTGGCAAGCCCTATCATTTAGCATATGAAAAGCCGGGTAACGGAGGGGCATTTAAGGTTCAGGGTGAAGTGGTTGAAAGGAAGAAATAGTTAAACAAACGCAACATATAAAACCATAGAAATAAAATAACAAGCAAAAAATAAATTAAAAATACAAAATAGAAAGCAAAAAAAATCAAAAGAAACACAAAAGTCAAAACGTAATCAACAAATAAAGAAAAAAAAAACAAGACATAAATAGAAAAAGATTTAAAACATAGAAAGAAAAAAAACTCAAGCAGAACTATATAACTAGAAAAATGAAATAATATATAAATGGGAAAAAGATAAAAAATAATTAATTACAGAAATCGAAAAACACAAGATTTAAAACATGGGAATAAAAAAAAAGAAGCACAAAATGCAAATAAATAACAAATAAATAGATAATTAGAAAATGCTAAATATCAAAAGAAGCAAAAAATAAAATAAAATGAAGTAAACAAATACAGAACTAGAAAAATCGCACAAATGCATTGAAATGAAATGTGGATTGACAGAATGACTAAGGGTCCATTCACACGTCCGCAGTGCGTTGCGGATCCGCAGTACACCCGGCCGGCGCCCCCATAGAACGGCCTGTTCTTGTCCGGACAACAATAGGACATGTTCTATTTTGTCAGGAGCTGCGGACCGGAAGATCGACGGCGCGCTCCGGAAATGCGGATGCGGAGAGCACATTCTGAGCCCATAGAGAATGAATGGGTCCGCAATTTGCGGAACGGATGCGGACCCCTTATACGGACGTGTGAACTAGGCCTTAGATGCACATTTTGCTCCTAATCTGGCATTTTACCCCATGCAATGAATTTTGTATTTGGACCGTTATGTGTTCACCACTGACATTAAGAGGAGAAGGTCCTGGGGGGGGGTCTTTATTATGGGCCTCCATTATGCCCCCCCCCCTGCCGCCCCCCCCCCCCTCCCCCCTCCCATGACGCCCAGCTCTGCCGCTGTCTACCCGGCTCTTCTCTAGGGATTACAGCAATGGCTTTAAAGCTTTGCAAACTTAAACTACAGTAAGCGCCTGAGATGGGGGGGGGCGCCTGCGTCTGGATGTCACCCTCCCCGCGTATAATCTCACCACCGTATGACATTTTTCCGCAGCTGTCCTTCTGCTCCTATACAGCAAATACTCAGCATTCCCAGATCCCCCCCCCCCCCTTATTCCCGTACTAGCACTGTAACCTAAATTGTGGTTTTTTAGGATCGTTCAATCCTCGTATCCGCTCGCTGGCCTCCGCCTGCACCACTTTAAGACTTTATTTTACACTTATCCTTGCAAAGCCCCCGAGATCATGCAATTGTGTCTCGCCCCCCACTTATCTAATGATCGGCTGCAATTAGTTTTGCAAATTTTTTATAATTTTTTTTTTTTCGGCATTCCTATGTAAAGTCTGGGCAAGGGTGATAGATGGGGTAATGCACCCAGCAGAGAAATTTTAGGGGGGACTGACCACGCGCAATACATTGAAAAGTGGTTTGGAAGGGGGGTCTTTTCAAAGAACATGACCAGTGTGCATAATATAAACTGAAAAGCTGGTCTTTTGGAGGAGTGCCCCCCTTCCGATGATGCCGGCATACCCCGTGCATTAATATCACCAGTGCAATGCGGTACTGTCTACACACTGCAAGTCACAGCGTCCCGGCTACAACTCCCTACTTTGCAAACCCACCGACTCCATCATCACACCGCCACCAAGCTACACGTAGCCCATCAGTCACTCACCTGAGGGACCGGGCCCTGGCTGGGTCTCCATCCAGATCCTGATTCAGGGGTTCCTTCAGCTGAGCAGGAAGAGATGATGGAGCACAGGGCAGCATCAGATGCAGCCTCCTCCCTGCAGCAGGCAGCGAGCGGAGGGACCTGCACCGCAGACGCACATCCCCGAGCTGAGAGCCTCAGCGATAAGTGAGCCTCGCATTGCAAATGAGCAGAGGGAGTGCGAGGCTCGGAGGGTGTCAGCGCTGTGTGTGTGCGTGCGTGCATGCGTGTGTCTGCGTGTGCAATGTAGGAGACATTGGCAAGGAGCCAAGACTGGCGGGGTAGGCTCTGGATGTCAACTCCATCTCATCAGACGCTGCAGGTCTTTGCGGACAGAATGACTACAAGGAGCAGGAGAATACCGAGTATCCGCCCGTCTACAGTGCGAACACCATCAAAGCTGGGTGACACCCAATATGGCAGCACTCGTGTGCGGTATATATCCGGCGCTCAATTTTGCATTTGTGGGGCCCCAAGCAAAGTTATATCTGGGGGGGTGGGATTTCTGGGGCCCCAACCAATTGCTTGGCCCTCCCCTGTAAAAGGCCTCTTGCACACAAACTTTTTTTTCTTCCGTTTCCGTTCCATTTTTTGCATCCGTATACGGACCAATGGATTTCAATGGATCCTCAAAAAAACGGAAGGTACTCCGTATGCCTTCCGTTTCCGTATTTCCGTTCCGTTCAAAGATAGAACATGTCCTATTAGCCCTCATGCACACGACCGTTCCATTTTGTGGATCCGCAAAACACGGAAGCCGCCCGTGTGCCTTCCACAATTTGTGTAACGGAACGGGCGGCCCATTGTAGAAATGCCTATTCTTGTCCGCAAAACGTGTTATATTTTTTTGCGGGGCCTCGGAACAGAGAAGCGGAGGCGGACATGACACAGAGTGCTGTCCGCATCTTTTGCGGCCCCATTGAAGTGAATGGGTCCGCACCCGAGCCGCAAAAAACTGCAGCTCGGATGCAGACCAGAACAACGGTCGTGTGCATGAGGCCTTATTGTCCGCATAACGGACAAGGATAGGACTGTTCTATCAGGGGCCGGCTGTTCCGTTCCGCAAAAAACGGAATGCACACAGACGTCATCCGTATTTTTTGCGGACTGCAAAATACTAAAAAAGCCATATGGTCATGTGCAAGAGGCCTAAATCACATATTGCTTTATAAGGCCTCCTGCACACAAAAGTTTTTTTTTTTTTTACGTTTACGTTCCGTTTTTTGAGTTCCATATACGGAACCATTCATTTTAATTGATCCGCAAAAAAATTTGAAGTTACTCCGTACGCCTTCCATTTCCGTATTTCCGTTCTGTTCAAACATGGAACATGTCCTATTATTGCTCGCAAATAACAATCCGTGGCTCTATTCAAGTCAATGGGTCCGCAAAAAAAACTGAATGCATACGGAAATGCATCCGTATGTCTTCCGTATCCGTTCCGTTTTTGCGGAACCATCTATTGAAAATTTTATGCCCAGCCCAATTTTTTTTATGTACTTTCTGTTTAAACAATATTGTATGCTTCCATTTCCGTTTGCGATCCGCAAAAAAACAGACCACAAAAGGAAACCAAACAGAAAAACGGAATGGAAGCGGAAACACTACTGAAACAAACAAAAAAACGGAAAAACTGATCTGTGAAAATTGGACCGCAAAATACAGAAAAAGCCATACGGTTGTGTGCAGGAGGCCTTACAGGGATACCCAACCTGCGACCCTCCATGCGACCCACCATGGACAGCCTACAGAAGGGCATGGTGAGAGTTGTAGTTTTACAACAGCTGGAGGGTTGCAGGTTGGGCATCACTGCTTTATAACATCATAGGGAGCCAAGGGTCTGGGGAAGCTGGGAGAAGAGCAGCGGCAGCCATCCTGGTCAGAGAAGAGCAGCGGCAGCCATCCTGGTCAGAGAAGAGCAGCGGCAGCCATACTGGTCAGAGAAGAGCAGCGGCAGCCATACTAGTCAGAGAAGAGCAGCGGCAGCCATCCTGGTCAGAGAAGAGCAGCGGCAGCCATCCTGGTCAGAGAAGAGCAGCGGCAGCCATACTGGTCAGAGAAGAGCAGCGGCAGCCATACTGGTCAGAGAAGAGCAGCGGCAGCCATCCTGGTCAGAGAAGAGCAGCGGCAGCCATCCTGGTCAGAGAAGAGCAGCGGCAGCCATACTGGCCAGAGAAGAGCAGAGGCAGCCATACTGGTCAGAGAACAGCAGCGGCAGCCATACTGGTCAGAGAAGAGTAGCGGCAGCCATCCTGGCCAGAGAAGAGCAGCGGCAGCCATGCTGGTCAGAGAAGAGCAGCGGCAGCCATGCTGGTCAGAGAAGAGCAGCGGCAGCCATGCTGGTCAGAGAAGAGCAGCGGCAGCCATACTGGTCAGAGAAGAGTAGCGGCAGCCATCCTGGCCAGAGAAGAGCAGCGGCAGCCATCCTGGTCAGAGAAGAGCAGCGGCAGCCATACTGGCCAGAGAAGAGCAGAGGCAGCCATACTGGTCAGAGAACAGCAGCGGCAGCCATACTGGTCAGAGAAGAGTAGCGGCAGCCATCCTGGCCAGAGAAGAGCAGCGGCAGCCATGCTGGTCAGAGAAGAGCAGCGGCAGCCATGCTGGTCAGAGAAGAGCAGCGGCAGCCATGCTGGTCAGAGAAGAGCAGCGGCAGCCATACTGGTCAGAGAAGAGTAGCGGCAGCCATCCTGGCCAGAGAAGAGCAGCGGCAGCCATACTGGTCAGAGAAGAGCAGCGGCAGCCATACTGGTCAGAGAAGAGCAGCGGCAGCCATACTGGTCAGAGAAGAGCAGCGGCAGCCATACTGGTCAGAGAAGAGCAGCGGCAGCCATACTGGTCAGAGAAGAGCAGCGGCAGCCATACTGGTCAGAGAAGAGCAGCGGCAGCCATACTGGTCAGAGAAGAGCAGAGTCCCGTTCGTACATACGCAACCACCTCTGCATCTGACCTCATGTGGTGATCACTCCGCCTAATGTGACTACAACATGTGAAATCACTGTAGTATATGCCAGCAATGTATGTCTTAGGGCTCATTCACACGACTGTATGGTCGCCACCGTAAAAAGCAGGTCCGCAATACACGGGCAGCAGCTGTGTGAACTCCCTGCTGCAGTGCAGACCCATTGACTTGAATGGGTCCACGATCCGCAAGGTACAGCAAAAGATAGGACATGTCCTATCTTTTGCAGAGCGGAGGAAGCCCTTCCATGGGTTTTCGGGTCCGTGCCTCCGCACCGCACAAGATAGGACATGTCCTATCTTTTGCTGTACCTTGCGGATCGTGGACCCATTCAAGTCAATGGGTCATCATCCGCAGCACAGAGTTCACACGGCTGCTGCCCATGTTTTGCGGACCTCTATTTGTGCACGGCGACCATACGGTCATGTGAATGAGCCCTTATGTGTTTATTGCATGCACCATGTAACTTGCATCCATGTTTGAATGCCAGGAGCACAAGACCTTTTAGGCATGTGACTTACTTATGCAGCTGCTGGAGACAGATCCAGCAATACTCCTGTATGTAGCCAGCTAGTAGTGGAGGTGTGAGGTACAACGTGTCAGGGCGTCAACAGGGGCACAAAGCAGCTGAATGGAGAGGGAGAGCCTGCAGCACGAGGATCCAGCTCTCACTTCCTAACCTCTTGCATCCTGAAACTGCTGGACACCTGTTGAGAAGCCGGGTTGGGACCACAGAGACCAGGCAGCTTGCAGCTGGAAAATACACAGCTTAGGGTACTTTCCCACTTGCGTTGCTGGATTCTGGCAGGCAGTTCCGTCGCAAACTGCCCGCCGGATCCGGCAATCTGTATGCAAACAGATTCTTCATTGCAATACCGGATCCGTCTCTCTGGTTGTCATTCGGTATTTATCTTTTTTACATTTTTAAAGGTCTGCGCAGGCGCAGACCGCAAAACTGGATCCGTTTTTCAAGAACACTTGGGGCCGGATCCGGCATTAATGCATTTCAGTATAAAAGAAAGTGTTCCGGAATTTTGGACGGAGAAAATACCGCAGCATGCTGCGGTATTTTCTCCTTCCAAAAACCGTACAGTGACTGAACTGAAGACATCCTGATGCGTCCTGAACGGATCGCTCTCCATTGAGAATGCATTAGGATAAAACTGAGTTTTTTCCGGTATTGAGCCCCTAGGACGGAACTCAATACCGGAAAAAGTTTATCGCAAGTGTGAAAGTACCCTAACATATATTGTCATTTTTAAAATCTACCGTAATTCGCTTTGCCGCTACTCTGAATGCTGATGATTTCCTGCTGCATACGTGGCCGCGCTCGACAATGGTTCATAGAGACAGAGGATATTTGATCCTGCTCAGGACTGGCAGATGCCAGGGCTCGTTGGGCTTTGGGGGCTCGGTCTGGAGGAATGGGCAGATATTAAAGCCCGGGGTGGAGTAGACAAGGAACTCGCTATGACTGCCACCCGAAGGCAGACATAAACCAAGAGCCTGAGCTGGTATTGGGGGCTAGTGCATGCCAACATGGCACCTCCAGCCTAGGACCACGGCATACAAATGTGCCCCCTATAGACTGGGAGGATGACAATATAAAAGGGATCAGTAAACCATACTAATGTGATGCCAGCAATCTGACAGCCGGCAGATGTTTCTCTGTGAGAAGGAGGAATAATTGTGGGATCTGCTCAGGGGGGGGGGGGGGGGGTGTCCTGAAAGCGGCTGAATTAGGAGTCTGATCACACATTGTCACAAGCGTTGGCTGCACTGGGAGAGGTGAGAGCTGACAAGTCTTCTTCACAGTCGTCACCTGATTTTACAAGGCCTGGCATCATTTAACTCCTTTACCGCTGGGCAGTGAAGGTCATGTGATACCCCCTCGATACCGGTGCCAAGGTGCATTATAAGCAGTATGCATTCATGTCCTGTTTCTGTGGGTCGGTACAGTACTCTAGCGGCATCTACGTACATGTTCTGTGTCTATGGGTCAGTACGGCACTCTAGCGGCATCTACGTACATGTTCTGTTTCTATGGGTCAGTACGGTACTCTAGCGGCATCTACGTACATGTTCTGTTTCTGTGGGTCAGTACGGTACTCTAGCGGCATCTACATATATGTTCTGTGTCTATGGGTCAGTACGGCACTCTAGCGGCATCTACGTACATGTTCTGTTTCTATGGGTCAGTATGGTACTCTAGCGACATCTACGTACATGTTCTGTGTCTATGGGTCAGTACGGCACTCTAGCGGCATCTACGTACATGTTCTGTTTCTATGGGTCAGTACGGTACTCTAGCGGCATCTACGTACATGTTCTGTTTCTGTGGGTCAGTACGGTACTCTAGCGGCATCTACGTACATGTTCTGTTTCTATGGGTCAGTATGGTACTCTAGCGACATCTACGTACATGTTCTGTTTCTGTGGGTCAGTACGGTACTCTAGCGGCATCTATGTACATGTTCTGTTTCTGTGGGTCAGTACGGTACTCTAGCGGCATCTACGTACATGTTCTGTTTCTATGGGTCAGTATGGTACTCTAGCGACATCTACGTACATGTTCTGTTTCTGTGGGTCAGTATGGTACTGTAGCGGCATCTACATATATGTTCTGTTTCTATGGGTCAGTACGGTACTCTAGCAACATGTACGTACATGTTCTGTTTCTATGGGTCAGTACGGTACTCTAGCGGCATCTACGTACATGTTCTGTTTCTATGGGTCAGTACGGTACTCTAGCGGCATCTACGTACATGTTCTGTTTCTATGGGTCAGTACGGTACTCTAGCGGCATCTAGGTACATGTTCTGTTTCTATGGGTCAGTACGATACTCTAGCGGCATCTACGTACATTTTCTGTTTCTATGGGTCAATACGATACTCTAGCGGCATCTACGTACATTTTCTCTTTCTATGGGTCAGTACGGCACTCTAGCGGCATCTACGTACATTTTCTGTTTCTGTGGGTCAATACGATACTCTAGCGGCATCTACGTACATGTTCTGTGTCTATAGGTCAGTACGGCACTCTAGCGGCATCTACGTACATGTTCTACTTCTGTGGGTCAGTACGGCACTCTAGCGGCATCTACGTACATGTTCTGTTTCTATGGGTCAATACGATACTCTAGCGGCATCTACGTACATTTTCTCTTTCTATGGGTCAGTACGGTACTCTAGCGGCATCTACGTACATTTTCTGTTTCTATGGGTCAGTACGGTACTCTAGCGGCATCTATGTACATGTTCTGTTTCTATGGGTCAATACGATACTCTAGCGGCATCTACGTACATGTTCTGTGTCTATAGGTCAGTACGGCACTCTAGCGGCATCTACGTACATGTTCTACTTCTGTGGGTCAGTACGGCACTCTAGCGGCATCTACGTACATGTTCTGTTTCTATGGGTCAGTACGGTACTCTTGCGGCATCTACGTACATTTTCTGTATGCGTGGAACCAGGGGGCACACATTGAGGGTGCCAGATCAAAATGTCTCCACCGTCCTGCCCCATGTTTGCTGCATATCTCCCTCACCCATCAGCACAGCAGGGTCCGGGTGGTACAGAAACCTAAGGGAAAGCACCACTTTATGGGCATTTCTTGTGTCTGGCCCCAGGATACTACTATGTCATCAGACTCTGCTCCGGGGCCCAAAACACAGGGGCCACGGCTGCGTCCATGCAAATGGGCATGGTCTGCGATTAAGGGATGTGACCTCTGAAGAGAGGAATTCTATACATGGCGCATGATAGGTGGAGGTTCTGTTACAGATTCCACATTGGGCCCAGGACCTTTAAGTGACACCTCGGTCTATAATACCCCCCAATATAGCAAAGCCTGTGCCACCCTGACATTCACCCAGACCAGACATCGGCAGTCACCTACACCTCAACCCACCTACAGTTTGAAAGTTGTACCCATTAGGCCAGGAATCCTCAAATTGCAGCCCTCCAGCTGTTGTAAAACTACAACTCCCACAATGCCCTGCTGTAGGCCGATACCTGTAGGATGTTCGGGCATGCTGGGAGTTGTAGTTTTGCAACAGCTGGAAGGCCGCAGTTTGAGGATGCCTGCATTAGGGCATCATAGAGATCTGTGGTGTCAACCTACCACATTATGGGGCTTCAGACGTGGCCCTTGACTCCGTTAGAGGCCACGTTTTATACGCAAAGGCATATGCCCCACCCATGCAGCTGGGAGAAGGCCACGGCGTCCATTAAAGTCTCACTGTCCCCATAGCTCCTGCTAAATGAGCCTTACAGAAAGGTGATGTGCAGTGACCCGGTGGTTCGCTGCTAAAGTTGTTAAAGGGTTAATGCCATTGTTCACTTTAATGTTGTTAGAATGTTTACTGCAATGCGCAATCCAGAAAGGCTATGTATGGGTAGGAAATAGTTAACTGGCAGCCTTTAGTAACAGTTTCCGGGTAGTGAGCTGGCCCCATTTTCCCCTGGCTAGAGTAGTAGGGAGTTCCAAGCAAGTTTTTTTTAGAGTGAAGACCTGAGGAAAGAAGCACTGACTTATTGCAGAGGGCTGAGGACCATAAGGAGAAGTGCTTGGACCTTAAGGACAGGAAAGGTAACGCACGCTTATAGCTTTGGACTTTACTGCACATGGTTAGGGTTAGTAGCTTCTGGCGCCCGCCACACTCTTGACGGAACTCGGCAGTTTGGGAACTGCAGAAATATAGAGCAAGGACTTGGACACCTTCGGTGGTATCTAGTGACTTAGAAGACACATCCTACTGCCTATCTCCTATACCTGTGATGGCTAACCTCCAGCACTCCAGCTGTGGTAAAACTACAACTCCCAAGATGCACACTTGCTTGGCTCCATAGAAATGAATAGAGCATGCTGGGAGTTGTGGTTTGACCACAGCTGGAATGCCGGAGGTAAGCCATCGCTGTCCTATACTGAACCTTCTGGAGAACTTGCCTCCACCATCCGCCGGCCCTACTCCTGCCTTGCACTCTTCTACCCATTCACTTGACATCAAGGGCACCCCAGCTACCACCGGGCAGGAGGCCCCCCAAAAATACACGCTGTGCCCAGAGGGCAAGACTGTTTTTGCCCCTCCATCCGCGGTTTTGGAAGAGTGCTGGATAAGGGATTAGTCACCATGAGGACTATAACCACCCTCATTGCCACCAGTCCCATTCGCTCTGTTCCAGCCACCACACCTCCCCTGTGGGCCGGCACGCTGCAGGGTGAATATGTGGCCCCCAGGCACCAGGCAGCCCTCCACTAATGTAGATCATTACAGAGTCCCTTTAGTTTTTCGTACAGACGCACACAAAGAAAAGGTTCTCATCGCTAATGAAAGGGTTAATAGAGGAGAAACGAAGCTAACGTAATCCAGACCTAACCACAGAAGTAGAAAAGGGGGAATAATCGTCTTTTCCCAAATGCTGGGGCCCCGCCAGGTTCAGGAGCCAGACATCCTGCTATGTGTCTGTATTCATTAAAGGGGAAGTCGGGGCGCTAGGACTTATGCAGTCATATACGGCAGAATCCCCTCTGCCCCGGAGGATCTTTGGTGTCACTTTCAGGGGAAGTGGATGATCGGCCGTCACTCGTTCTCTGTCCGAAAAATGCCAATAAAATAGGATCTCAGATTAGATTTTACATCCAGCACTGGGGGGCAAAGGGAAACAACATGGCTGCCAGTACGGCTCCCACCACAGGGGGCGTCACCCTACTTTCCTAGACTCCTGAGTGGGGCTGATACTGCTGACAGATGCCCTTTACAGGGGTAGTCCAGGATCCCTCAGGTATTTGTAGCTGGCCCCGTGCGTTATCTCATTCCCGCCGCTCCTGCGCCCTGGCTGCGCTCAGTGATCTCTCGGCCTCCAGGTTGTTCACTTCTGCTTGTGCTACAGACGGCGTCACACGCGCCGCTACAACCAATGACTCAGCGGTGACCTCAGGCAGCATGTCACTGCGGGTCATGTGCCGCTAGGGGACACGCAGCGCTGAGGCCAGTCATTGGCTGCAGTGGTGAACATGAAACAGCCTGGGATCGGGGGATCTGCTGACCGCAGCCAGGGCACGGGACTCCATTTGCTCGCGACGCTGTGATCCTGTCCTGTTCACCGGGGCACAAGCAAATGGAGGAGGGGAGTGCTTTATTTTTGCAAAAGCAGAGGAGGGGACACCAATGGGGGCATTATTAATACTGGGGGCACTAATGGGGGCATTATTAATACTGGGGGGCACTAATGTGGGCATTATTAATACTGGGGGCACTAATGGGGGCATTATCCTTACTGGGGGCATTATTAATACTGGGTTCACTAATGTGGGCATTATTCTCACTGGGGGGCACTAATGGGGGGCATTATTCTTACTGGGGGCACTAAAGGGGCAATTTTCCTAATGGGGGCATTATTCCTGGGGCACTAATGGGGGGCATTATTCCTACTGGGGGGCAATTAAGGGGGTATTACTCTTACTGGGGGCATTTTTCTTACTGGGAAGCACTAATGGGGGCATTATTTCTACTGGGGGGGCATTAGACTGGGGGCACTATTAAGACTGGGGGCATTACTATTATTGGGCGTCACAGTATGACAGCACCCGGTGTGAAGCCACGCCCCCAGTATTTTTGGTTGGGACAGGTGGCCCCCCTAGTGAGATGTCATCAGTGAGACGGAAAAGCCTGAGTGCGCTCATGTCTCCTGCAGCTATAACACTGGAGGCTGGTTTGGGCCGGCGCCGCCATGTTCTCAGGAGAAGTAGATTTATAGCAAAATGACATGAAGCAGCAGCTCCCAGTCACGAGCCTCCCCATAGAGACACTGCAGTGCTGCCATCTACAGGCAGACACTGGTATGACTACTACAAGCTCCGGTCCCCCCGCCTCAGGCCTGGTTACTGTGTACGCGGTCTCTATAGAAACCGGACGTGCTGCGGTGAAATCTCGCGAGGCTTTGTTGCCAGGAGACTGTGTTACTGTGTATCCGAGGGAAAGAAGAAGCAGGGACCAGAATGGTGAGTAGGGGGCTTAGCCGTGACCTGCAGACCCTCCTTATACAGGGGGCTCAGCCGTGACCTGCAGACCCTCCTTATACTGTGACCTGCAGCTGGAGACCCTCCTCATACTTGGGGCTCAGCCGTGAACTGCAGACCCTCCTTATACCGGGGGCTCAGCCGTGACCAGTGGACCCTCCTTATACCGGGGGCTCAGCCGTGACCAGCAGACCCTCCTTATACCGGGGGCTCAGCCGTGACCTGCGGACCCTCCTTATACCGGGGGCTCAGCCGTGACCTGCAGACCCTCCTTATACCGGGGGCTCAGCCGTGACCTGCGGACCCTCCTTATACCGGGGGCTCAGCCGTAACCTGCAGACCCTCCTCCTACCTGGGGCTCAGCCGTGACCTGCGGACCCTCCTTATACCGGGGGCTCAGCCGTGACCTGCGGACCCTCCTTATACAGGGGGCTCAGCCGTGACCTGCAGACCCTCCTCCTACCTGGGGCTCAGCCGTGACCTGCGGACCCTCCTTATACAGGGGGCTCAGCCGTGACCTGCAGACCCTCCTTATACTGGGGGCTCAGCCGTGACCTGCAGACCCTCCTTATACTGTGACCTGCGGACCCTCCTTATACAGGGGGCTCAGCCGTGACCTGCAGACCCTCCTTATACCGGGGGCTCAGCCGTGACCTGCAGACCCTCCTTATACCGGGGGCTCAGCCGTGACCTGCGGACCCTCCTTATACCGGGGGCTCAGCCGTGACCTGCAGACCCTCCTTATACAGGGGGCTCAGCTGTGACCTGCAGACCCTCCTTATACTGTGACCTGCAGACCCTCCTTATACTGTGACCTGCAGACCCTCCTTATACTGTGACCTGCAGACCCTCCTTATACCGGGGGCTCAGCCGTGACCTGCAGACCCTCCTTATACCGGGGGCTCAGCCGTGACCTGCAGACCCTCCTTATACCGGGGGATACTCTGCCAACATCGCAGATCATCGCTCCCAGACCAGTGTGTTTCTGGAAGAAAGCAGCCGTGTTATTTCTAATATCGTGTCCCCTCCATATTCTGATGCCGGAGAGATGCTACTGCCCAATGAGCCGCTGTGCCAGCCATACAGTTCCCAGACTGTATCGTGCACGGGTTGTAGCCGCCCAATGTGCAGTGGAGTCCATGGCAGCTGAGGCAGAAGATGGCATCTAGAGGTCCACATTAAATGTATTATAACATTGGAATCCTTCTAATTGTCTCGCTGCTCTCCAGTATGGGGCTCCAGGTGACGTCTCGCTCTCTCTCCAGTATGGGGCTCCAGGTGACGTCTTGCTCCTTCTCTAGTATGGGGCTCTAGGTGACGTCTTGCTCTCTCGCCAGTATGGGGCTCTAGGTGACGTCTTGCTGTCTCGCCAGTATGGGGCTCTAGGTGACGTCTTGCTCTCTCTCCAGTATGGGGCTCTAGGTGACGTCTCGCTCTCTCGCCAGTATGGGGCTCTAGGTGACGTCTTGCTCTCTCTGCATTATGGGGCTCTAGATGACGTCTTGCTCTCTCGCCAGTATGGGGCTCTAGGTGACGTCTTGCTCTCTCGCCAGTATGGCGCTCTAGGTGACGTCTTGCTCTCTCTGCATTATGGGGCTCTAGGTGACGTCTTGCTCTCTCGCCAGTATGGGGCTCTAGGTGACGTCTTGCTCTCTCGCCAGTATGGCGCTCTAGGTGACGTCTTGCTCCCTCGGCAGTATAGGGCTCCAGGTGACGTCCTGCTCTCTCTCCAGTATGGGGCTCCAGGTGACGTCTCGCTCTCTCTCCAGTATGGGGCTCTAGGTGATGTCTTGCTCCCTCTCCAGTATAGGGCTCTAGGTGACGTCTTGCTCCTTCTCCAGTATGGGGCTCTAGGTGACGTCTTGCTCTCCCGCCAGTATGGGGCTCTAGGTGACGTCTTGCTCCTTCTCCAGTATGGGGCTCTAGGTGACATCTTGCTCCTTCTCCAGTATGGGGCTCTAGGTGACGTCTTGCTCTCTCGCCAGTATGGGGCTCTAGGTGACTTCTTGCTCTCTCTACAGTATGGGACTCTAGGTGACGTCTTGCTCTCTCTCCAGTATGGGGCTCTAGGTGACGTCTTGCTCCCACGGCAGTATGTGGCTCTAGGTGACGTCTTGCTCCCTCGGCAGTATGTGGCTCCAGGTGACGTCTTGCTCCATCGGCAGTATGGGGCTCTAGGTGACGTTTTGCTCTCTCGCCAGTATGGGGCTCTAGGTGACGTCTTGCTCTCTCTCTGCAGTATGGGACTCTATGTGACGTCTCGCTCCCTCTCTGGAGTATGGGACTCTAGGTGACGTCTTGCTGTCTTTCCAGTATGGGGTTCTAGGTGATGTCCTGCCCCCTCTCCAGTATGGAGCTCTAGGTGACGTCTTACTTCCTCGACAGTATAGGGCTCCAGGTGACATCTTGCTCTCTCGGCAGTATGGGGCTCTAGGTGACGTCTTGCTCTCTCGCCAGTATGGGGCTCGAGGTGACTTTGTGCTCTCTCTCTAGTATGGGGCTCTAGGTGACGTCTCGCTCTCTCTCCAGTATGGGGCTCTAGGTGACATCTTGCTCTCTCGCCAGTATGGGGGCTCCAGATGACTTTGTGCACTCTCGCCAGTATGGGGGCTCCAGATGACTTTGTGCACTCTCGCCAGTATGGGGCTCTAGGTGATTTTGTGCCCTCTCTCCAGTATGGGCTCTAGGTGACTTTGTGCCCTCTCTCCAGTATGGGCTCTAGGTGACGTCTTGCTCTCTCGCCAGTATGGGGCTCCAGATGACTTTGTGCTCTCTCTCCAGTATGGGGCTCTAGGTGACGTCTTGCTCTCTCTCCAGTATGGGGCTCTAGGTGACGTCTTGCTCTCTCTCCAGTATGGGGCTCCAGGTGACTTCTTGCTCTCACTCCAGTATGGGGCTCTAGGTGACGACTTGCTCTCTCGCCAGTATGGGGCTCTAGGTGACGTCTTGCTCCTTCTCCAGTATGGGGCTCTGGGTGACGTCTTGCTCTCTTGCCAGTGTGGGGCTCTAGGTGACTTTGTGCTCTCTCTACAGTATGGGACTCTAGGTGACGTCTCGCCCTCTCTCTGCAGTATGGGACTCTAGGTGACGGCTTGCTCTCTCTCCAGTATGGGGTTCTAGGTGATATCCTGCTCCCTCTCCAGTATGGGGCTCTAGGTGACGTATTGCTCCTTCTCCAGTATGGGGCTCTAGGTGACGTCCTGCTCCCTCTCCAGTATGGGGCTCTAGGTGACGTCTTGCTCCCTCTCCAACATGGGGCTCTAGGTGACTTTGTGCTCTCTCTCCAGTATGGGGCCCTAGGTGACGTCTTGCTCTCTCTCCAGTATGGGGCTCTAGGTGACTTCATGCTCTCTCGCCATTATGGGGCCCTAGGTGACGTCTTGCTCTCTCTCCAGTATGGGGCTCTAGGTGACTTCATGCTCTCTCGCCAGTATAGGGCTCTAGGTGACTTCGTGCTCTCTCGCCAGTATAGGGCTCTAGGTAACGTCTCGCTCTCTCGCCAGTATGGGGCTCTAGGTGACGTCTCGCTCTCTCGCCAGTATGGGGCTCTAGGTGACGTCTTGCTCTCTCTGCATTATGGGGCTCTAAGTGACGTCTTGCTCTCTCGCCAGTATGGGGCTCTAGGTGACGTCTTGCTCTCTCGCCAGTATGGCGCTCTAGGTGACGTCTTGCTCTCTCTGCATTATGGGGCTCTAGGTGACGTCTTGCTCTCTCGCCAGTATGGGGCTCTAGGTGACGTCTTGCTCTCTCGCCAGTATGGCGCTCTAGGTGACGTCTTGCTCTCTCGCCAGTATGGCGCTCTAGGTGACTTTGTGCTCTCTCTCTCCAGTATGGGGCTCCAGGTGACATCTCGCTCTCTCTCCAGTATGGGGCTCTAGGTGAGGTCTTGCTCTCTCGCCAGTATGGGGCTCTAGGTGACTTTGTGCTCTCTCTCCAGTATGGGGCTCTAGGTGACGTCTCGCTCTCTCGCCAGTATGGGGCTCTAGGGGACGCCTTGCTCTTTTGCCAGTATGGGGCCCCAGGTGACTTCGTGCTCTCTCGCCAGTATGGGGCTCTAGGTGACTTCGTGCTCTCTCGCCAGTATGGGTCTCTAGGGGACGTCTCTCTCTCTCTCTCTCTCTCTCCAGTATGGGGCTCTAGGTGACGTCTTGCTCTCTCTCCAGTATGGGTCTCTAGGGGACGTCTCTCTCTCTCTCTCTCTCTCTCCAGTATGGGGCTCTAGGTGACGTCTTGCTCTCTCTCCAGTATTGGGCTCTAGGTGACGTCTCGCGCTCTCTCCAGTATGGGGCTCTAGGTGACTTTGTGCTCTCTCTCCAGTATGGGGCTCTAGGTGACGTCTCGCTCTCTCTCCAGTATGGGGCTCTAGGTGACGTCTCGCTCTCTCTCCAGTATTGGGCTCTAGTTGACGTCTCGCTCTCTCTCCAGTATGGGGCTCTAGGTGACGTCTCGCTCTCTCTCCAGTATGGGGCTCTAGGTGACTTTGTGCTCTCTCTCCAGTATGGGGCTCTAGGTGACGTCTCGCTCTCTCTCCAGTATGGGGCTCTAGGTGACGTCTGGCTCTCTCTCCAGTATTGGGCTCTAGGTGACGTCTCGCTCTCTCTCCAGTATGGGGCTCTAGGTGACGTCTCGCTCTCTCTCCAGTATGGGGCTCTAGGTGACTTTGTGCTCTCTCTCCAGTATGGGGCTCTAGGTGACGTCTCGCTCTCTCTCCAGTATTGGGCTCTAGGTGACGTCTCGCTCTCTCTCCAGTATGGGGCTCTAGGTGACGTCTCGCTCTCTCTCCAGTATGGGGCTCTAGGTGACGTCTCGCTCTCTCTCCAGTATTGGGCTCTAGGTGACGTCTCGCTCTCTCTCCAGTATGGGGCTCTAGGTGACGTCTCGCTCTCTCTCCAGTATGGGGCTCTAGGTGACTTCGTGCTCTCTCTCCAGTATGGGGCTCTAGGTGACGTCTCGCTCTCTCTCCAGTATGGGGCTCTAGGTGACGTCTCGCTCTCTCTCCAGTATTGGGCTCTAGGTGACGTCTTGCTCTCTGTTTTTCAGCCACCGAAAAAGAAAGCATCACCGAAGAAGAAGTCTGCCAAGGGGAAGAAGAGCCCCGGGTTTGTAGATGGATTGGCCACGGAAGAAATGAGCAAGGAACAGGTAATAGAGGGGGCAGGTATTTCTTGATTTTTAGGGCCACTCATACTTTCTCTTTTTATCAGGGGGTGGTTGGGGGGCAGTTGTTCTGCTTAGACATATACTTTTACCCTCCTCTGATGTACTGATTGTGTGGAGTCTTTTAGCTGGAGGAGCACATTGTGCGTCTGCGGGAGGAGCTGGACCGAGAACGAGAGGAGAGAAACTACTTCCAGCTTGAGCGAGACAAGATCCACACTTTCTGGGAGATCACCCGCCGCCAGCTGGAAGAGAAGAAGTCTGAACTCCGTAATAAGGACCGCGAGATGGAGGAGGCGGAGGAGCGACATCAGGTGGAAATCAAGGTATGAAGTGTGACCGGGGAATTCAAGAAGCTCTCATTATGTCAGAGCAACCTAGAAATCCACTCTTCTCGTTCTGGTAATGCTACTGAACATAGTGTATGTGGTATGTAGATGCTAGGACACAGCTCTGCCCTCACCATGCTGATGTCTAGCCCTGTCAATCAAGGGGAGGGGGAGTGTGCAGAGCACAGGGGGTGTTACAGTGCTCCAAGGATTCAGCCCCGCCTCCTGGTGCTCCAACTTGCTCATTTGCGTATGAATGAAACGCAGATATCTCTGCAGCTGTTTAGCATACAGACAAAAGAAAGGTATCGTTTTAATCGGCAGGATCAACCCTACCAGGCAGTACGTCTGGTTTGATAGGGTTAATCATGCTGACAGAGCTGCTTTAAAAGATCAAGAGTTTTCAGAAAGGTTTTGATCGGTGGGAGTCTGAGTGCCGGGATCACCCATGAGTATGGGTGATCCCGGTATGCATGGCATGGTATACTCTCTCCTCGCTGCAGGAGATGGAATCGAGTCCTTTCCATAGACTTTCTTTTGTTTTTCATAAATTTATTTTTATTAAATATAAGGTACAGATGGCTATGACCACAACAAATAGCCGGTCGCAGGTGGCCAATGAACTACATAGCATTGTAGTTTACTTAAAACTGCCCCATTGCCACCAGATGCGTTGAGTCCTTGGAAGTGACGCCACGTCCAATTAGTTGTTGACTGTTGAGGATGAACTGGCCTATCAGAACTCCTTATTCCATTGTGGAAATTAAAGGCAGACCAGTGCAATAGATCGTCTTAGTCTATAATAAATAAACCTAATAAAGAAGACAATATCGCGGGGGAGGATCCTCCGGGAGACAAGGTAAGTGACTAGACACACCCAATGATGGGATTCCGTGACATACATTATTATGACCACAATCCCAGGTAGATTCAAATGTGAAAAATACACTAGGTAACCAAATACGTAAGAAATGTTCGTGTTTGCGTTCAATCCGGGAGGTAAGTTCTTCAAGCCTACATATCTGGTCTACTTTGGTTAACCATTCTCACTGGGAGGGAGGAGAGGGGCTCAACCAATGTAACGGTATCAACATTTTGGCCGCAAGAATAAGGTATGTGGCTAGGGCCGATTTACAAGGTTTGAAGGAAGTTGTATCTTGCCATAATAATACCAAATTCGGCGTTAATGTGTAGACCATATTGATCGTCCCCTCCACTTCGCCCCAGAAAGGTTTGATTCTTTCACAAGACCACCATATATGTGAAGTTGTTCCTGTCTCCACCAAACACCACTATCCACAATTCCCCTCATGTATAGGTATACAGGGGTTCTGTACCATCTGGCTATTGTTTTATACGAGTTCTCCTGTAGACCCCTAGTATGTAGCGGAGGTAATGAGTCCCCAGTCATGTACGGCAAAGAGCCTGCTGGGGAAGGGAATTGTGCGATAGCTGGGCGATTCCGTATCCCGCGCCAGGTCTGTAGAGGACCCCTGGTTAGGACATTTGTGATGACCAATGACCGATGCATTTGTGGCTTTGACCACATTAGAAGCAAAGATGTTTTACACATTCCATCTCTCTCCAACAAAGCAGACAAGGAGCCGCCAGCATACGTATTAATGTCCAGCCAGCGTTGTAATTGTATGGCAGTATAATATATCTTTAGGTCTGGAAGGCCAATACCCCTGCAGTTGCAACAAGTCCATCAGGTATCCAGGGCCTTGATTGGCTTATTGACATTCAAATCCTTGCAAATCTTAAACAGATGTCTCCATTTAATCTGTTTGGAAGGCCTGTATAAGAGAACATTGCAGAAGTCCAACCATGATGTGATGAAGGCATGAATAAGGTTTGGGAGATCTGCTGGAGGTATGAGGTGTTTAATTTTTGCAATGTTCCTTAGGTGAAAGAAGGAAAGTTTTTACAACAGCTGAGATTTGATTCCTGAAGCTTAATTCCCCAACAATCAAGACGCCCGAGCTGCGCACAAAGTCCGATTTGTTCAGGTCTGAGCTCGCTATCCTTAGCGGTGCTGGCTGAGACTGGGGCTGCATTGCTGCCGAGCGCTGACCTCCCAGAACAAGAACCTCAGTTTTGTCAGCATTTGGTTTTAGCCAGTTACCATTCAGCCACTCCTGAAGCTCCGCTAAGCACGCATTTATTTGTGGGGTAGGGTCTGTGACGCCAGGTGTGAAAGATAAATATAGCTGGGGGTCATCCGCATAGCAGTGGTGGGTCAGGCCATGTTTTTGTACGATTTTTCCAAGTGGCAGCATGTATATGGTGAACAGTAAAGGGGATAGTATCGCGCCCTGGGGTACACCGTATTTTAGTGGTCTAGGGTTGGAGAGGAAGGCCCCCAAGGATACCCTTTGATTCTGCCAGCCAGGAAGGAGTTGAACCACTGGAGAGCTAGGCATCCATGCCACAGTACTCTTGTAGCCTGTTAAGGAAGATTTTGTGATCAACTCTGTCAAAAGCCGCTGAGAGGTCGAGCAAAATCAGGATGGAACATTGGCCTTGTCTCTTGCCATGAGCAGATCATTGCAGATCTGGGCGAGGGCTGTGTCACAGCTGTGGTGTTTTCTGAAGCCAGATTGAAGAGGGTCAAGGACGCTGTTCCTTGAGAGCCTGGCTTCAAGTTGGAGATAGACAGCCTTTTCAATAACTAGCTCGGCGATCAGGCTGCGGAATATAACTTTCCAAGGGTTTAGTCCTCTCTTCAAATAATGCCAGATCTTCCATTAGCAATATGCATCTTTGCTAAGAGAATAATCAGCATTATGGAGGCGCCTAAGACTATATATCCCCACAGTATGGGAACTCTTGGCTGTATACCGAGAGAAATATCTTATTAATATCATGAGCAGTAAGCACAGTATACGTTACCGGGTCAAGGATAGACAGAGTTTCGGATGGGACCAGTTCTCAGTAGTCAAAATATAATCCAAGTTTCTTTTGGTATATCTTTCTTGTGGTCAGTTTCCTCTGGTGATTAGCAATCTCCTGAGACAGGAATAAGGACTTTTTCTTGTTGATCAGTGTCTTTCAGGTGCGCAATTAGGGAATGTTTGTCTTCGGAGGACTGATGTTTGCGCCATTTTCGTTCCAGTCTGCGCCCCTCTTTCTTCAGTTCCTTTACAGAGTTGTCAAACCAGCGAGTGTGATGTAATGGTGCGGAACGTTTAATGCGTAATGGAGTCAAAAGCAGCTGAGGCATAGTGGTTATATATTTGAGGACCATGGATTCAAGGCCTAAGTTGTGATCTGTCAGTTCATCAAGATTGAGGGTGTTCTGAAGGTGTTGGGGTGACAGACCTTTCAAGGAACGGTATTTTATTAGTTCTTTTACTTGGTGTTTTTTGGCTGGTTCTGTAAGGGAGAAGTGGATTGAATGGTGGTCTGGATCAATTTCCACATTGGATATTAAAAGTTCTGAATGGAATATGAGGTCCAAAGTGTGGCCATCACCAGGGGGGCGGTAGACCAGCAGTATGTTTGTTTTTCTGCTGCCAGACATTGGGTGGGGGTCACAGCGAGGGGTTCAATGTTCATGTCTTGCCTCTCGCAGTGTAACACCGACTAGTTGGCTGGCACAGCAGCTTCCAGAGTGGCTCCCGAGTTCTGATCCAGCCACGTCTCCGTAATTAAAGCTAGATCTGAGGCTTCTATTGGGTCGTGAATAACTGCTGTTTTGTTAATAGATCTGGCATTGCGGAGTACTGCTTTAATGTAGTTTGCCTTAACTTTGAAGCCTGTGTTCCTGGCCGGCTGCGGCCTGCATTCTGGAGTGTAATTGATGTTGTTTTGGTGATATATGAAGATTGCTTTGCCTTTGTAACACCATTATGAGTGCCTGCTCGTTTTCCTCGCTTTCCTCGACTTGTTTTCTTTAGAATCCCAAGGGATTTTTAATGGGATAATTAAAGCAGGGTCAATTTGTAGAAGTTCCTTTGTCAAAGAAGTTGCAATACTGATAAGCATTTCGGATGTGTATCTGAGTGCTGACATTGGACGGCTGATAGGCGTCCTGCTGAGATCAGAGGGGTCTTTACAAGCTGCAATTCTCAGGGACAGGGAGATGCTCCAAAGGTGTTTAAAACCGTTCCTTGTTTTTAAATTTAAAAATTTAAGAATAGATGTAGAAAGAGAGACAGTCCTGTAACACGAAAGGTGCACAAGATGTTTTTTCTGTTTCCGCTACTTGCAGAAACGAGCAGGAGCTGAAGGTTGAAGGAAGTTGTGAAGAATTTCAAGGTCCGAGGTCAGCTCCTAGCAGGCTAGGGATGATCAGTCCACGTCCAATTAAAATCTCGGCCATCTAAAGCGATTCACAATTTCTGATGGGCTGTAGTTGTTGCTAGAGAGACGATGAATAGGATTCCTCTGTATTTTGGGTCCTGTCTGAGACAAGATGTGGAGCAGCGAGAGCTGCAGCCCAGCTTTAATCTAAGAAAGGTCATCTGGTACCTTCAGGCCCAAATAAGTTACGGAAGTGCTTTGCCACGCAAAGGGAGTGGAAGCCACCAGTTGCTTTGCCTCCTCCCCGTCCAAGGATATGTTAAGGACCTCAGACTTCCCAAGATTTATTTTAAAGTTGGAAAATCGCCCAAAAATTTGAAATCAGGGCAATACACAAGGGAAGGCCTGAGTTGGGTTCGTGATGAATATAAGGAGGTCGGCTGCAAATGCAGCTGCTGTATGAATTCCTGATAGGGATTGTAGTCCTCTAATGTGGGGGTGTTGTCTTATTGCTTGAATCACAGGACAAAAAGGCTGGGAGAGAGAGAGGACACCCGTGTCGTGTACCATTTATTATACTAAATGCTGGGGACAACAGATTATTGACTTTGACCTTTGGTGATTGAGGATGTGTACAGGGAGAAAATGGACTGAAGAAACGGGGGAGGTAGTCCAAATTTAAGCAATGTCTTCTTCTTAAAGGTCCAATCTATTCTGTCAAAGGCCTTCTTAGCGTCCGTGCCGAGAATGACCATAGGGATCTTGGAAGATTTAGCAAAATGATTGGCATTTAACACTATTAGCATTGTCCTTCTCTAGCTGATTTGTTCTTTGTGTACCAAAGAGGGGAGGAATGTCTGTAAGCGGCTAGCTAAAATGTTGGCCCACAACTTGACATCGCAGTTTAGGAGTGAAATAGAGCGGTATCTACTGCAGTGGTAGCACTACGATACGCGCCTCCGGAGCCTGTCTGGGGAGTTCCCCGCCTTTTAGTAGTGGCTGACAAAGGGATTGAAAGTGGGGTATTAAAATGTGCTGAAATTTCTTATAGTAGATCATGGGAAGACCGTCTGGGCCTGGACATTTACCTACTGGTGTTGACGACATTGCCTGTGGATTTTCTGTCATGGTAATTGGCTCTAATAACATGAAGGAATCCTCCAACGATCTCCGATATCTCTTGTTCTCGTTTTCCCTTTCCTCTGGGAACTCGTTTATGTTTGGATAATATAATTGGCCATAGAAGTTTGAAAATTGAGAGGCAATCTCATCAGTTTGATGCAGCAGGGCATCTGTGGGAGATCTGATAGAAGCGACGTGTGAGCGGGCAAGTGGGCAAGTGGGCCTTTAAGAAAAGCAGACACTATCTCTTCCCCCCCCCCCCCCCCCATCCCCATGAGCATATATCCGTTGCTTGGAGTACATTACCCCTTTCGCAAATCTGGAGGCTAAGAGATCCTTAAGTTGGACTCTTAGGTCAGTTAACTGTGTGAGTTGCGAAACGGCTAGCGATCGCTTATGCGTTTTTTCTAGTGATGAGATCCAGGATAGCAAAGAGTCGACCCCTTGTGACCTCCTCTTTTAAACTGCTGTGCCTAATGCGATTAATTCTCCCCTGATGTAGGCCTTAGCCTCCCACACGTCTGGAGTAGTATTAGTGTTGGAATACGCAGATCATTTCTCCCCTAATGCTGAGATCGTGGCGTCGTCCCTTTTTAAGAGGGTTTCATTAAGTCTCTATGACCAGGCTTTCCGACCTGGTGTTGGTATGTGTAGGGTAAGGTGCCTGGTCTGAAAGTGAGATCGACTCTATGCCCGCGGACCCCACCACTGACTGCGATGCCTGTGAAATAAATAAATAGTCAGTATGACTGTAAGAGTGATGTACATGCGAGAAAAATTAGAAACCTTTAGCTTCTGGATGGAGCGTTCTCCATGTGTCCACCAGGTGGAGACCGTCCAGGTAGGCCTTCAGTTTGCTCCAGTCGGCGAAGGAGACGGCAGATTGTGCGGTAGATGAATCCAATAAGGGATTAGGAGTGACACTAAAATCTCCACCGAGCACCACCATCCCTTCCGTTGAATAGTATTAAATAACCACTTCACTTGACCTTTGTTAGGGGCATATACATTCGCCAGAGTAATAGGAGTATCATCTAGTCTCCCCTTCACGAATATAAATCTGCCGTTCGGCTCCTCGCTGGATTGAAGGCATGTGAAAGCCAGGCCCTTTTTAAGGGCGATGCTTACACCCCTGGAGGCCTGAGACCCATTACAACTATGGTACCATTGGTTAAAGGGGGAGTATTGTAATTTGGGTATTTTATGAGCCTTAAAATGTGTCTCTTGAAGAAAGAGTATTGAAGGAGCGCTCCTGCGAGTCAGAGCAAAGACCCGAGACCTTTTTTGTGGCACATTAAACCCCTTTACATTAAAGGAGTAAATCACATGCTTTGTCGTGTCACCAGTTGAAACTGGAAAAAGCGCTGAAAAGGAGTGCGTCCCATCATCATCCCGGAGGATCCACGCATACGTATGAAATAAGAATTTACTAAACCATAAAGAAAAGAAACATGTTAATTAGTCTTGAGCGTACCTCTTTTTTTAAGTTCTGCGTCCAAAGTTCGGGTTATCGAAGAATCCCATTATGGATTCTAAATTCCGTTATGGTCCGTGGTAGCGGAATCCTTAACGGGATTCTTCGATAACCCGAACTTTGGACCCAGAACTTAAAAAAACAAGTTCGCTCAACACTAATGTTAATATGGCGAGCTCAAGCTGAGCTGAATCCCGGGGCTCAACAGGAGACCCCAGAACGGCCACTAGCCAGACCGGAAGGAGCTCGTCTGGTGCGGTAAGGCAATCGGGGGGGGTTAGTGTGTATGAAACACCTTTACTTAAGCCTACCCCACATAGGCAGCTAAGCCTGACTAGACTTATGATCGCAGAGATACTTTGGCAGGAGGGATAAGTAAAGAGAATAAACGGGAAAGAAGGAAAGTAAAGTATGGAAATATGGAGACAGAGAGAGTAGCAGGCCTGTTATTGGGTGGATCAAGGGTTAACGAGTCACAGCGGACCCGTATTTCCTATGAGAGAGCCCTTAAGAGTGAAAGATACTTGCAAGAGTCCCCTATGTTCAGGTCGCAGAGTTCTTTATCAGGGCCTTCTTCATCCTCTGCATCTGCTTCCTTTCGCCCGCGGTGGACCATGTGTCTCGTGGAGGAGGAAGGGTTGGCAAGTCATCTTCCATCGGGACTTGCATCCATGAGGGTACTGGACAGGAGGAATTTCTAGCTTGTGCCATGCGGCTTGTAGATCTTCTGCTGTGCGTATAGCAATTTGCTTATTATTTTTGAGGATTATTATCCCAAAAGGGTAGAGCCACCTGTATGTCAGGTTGTGTGCTCCAGGAGAGGCCTCATGGTTCTTCTTTTGGCCAGGGTGGTAGGTGAGAGGTCTTAATATATGTGTACTGGGGCTGAATCTAATAGAACTTCTCCCGGGCTTGGTGCAGGATCGCAGATGTGTCAGCAAAGTTAAGTAATTTGCAGATTGCGTCCCCCGGAGGCTCTGTAGGGCCAGGTTTAGGGCAGAGCGCTTTATGAATGCATTCAATAGTTATGGACAAAGCTCTCTTGGCCCAATATTGTAGAGAAGATGGTAGTGGCCACTTGGGTAAGAGCCTCTGGTGCATACCCCTCAGAAATGCCCTCTATGCGCAGGTTAGTCCTGCGATTGCGGTTTTCCAGATCCTCTATCTGGTTAAATGCGGCATTGAGTTGGCGCTGCTGTTCAAGGAATTTGGATCTCACCGAGCTATCAAAGGTGAGCACTGCTGCGTGCTGATCTTCTAGAGCAGGGATCAGCAACCTTCGGCACTCCAGCTGTTAGGAAACTACAATTCCCAGCATGCTCTATGCATTTCTATTTGAGTTCTATGAAGACCAGAGCAAGTATGCATGCTGGGAGTTGTAGTTTCACAACCGCTGGAGTGCCGGAGGTTGCCTAACCCTGTTCTAGAGAGTCCACACGGCCCCCAAGATGGCGGAGGTCTAATGTCCTTCAGCTCCCTCATTATAGGTAGCATCTGCTTAAGATAAGCACCAGTGATTGGTTCTTAGTCTTTCATACCTCCAGCCATGCTGTCCGTGTCCGAATCCTCCTCTGCTTCAGAATCTGGCGCCTCAGTTGCCAGCGCCATCTTGGAAGCCGTAGCGGCTGCGGCAAGATCTTTCTTTTTCAGGTATTTCTCCATCTCCGCCTGCTGTCTCAAAGGTTTTGGGGTTCCAGGGGTCTCCTTGCTTCTTTCTCTGCCAATCTTCCCCATGTTTGGATGCTGATGGCTAATAATAACCGGGCAAAGCGCCAAGTGAGGGGGGGGGGGGGGGGGGGGGTCCCCGTACAGTCTGACATTATCCAATCAAGTGCTGCCAGTGTCAGACTGTGCAGGGACACCCCCCAGCTGGTAACACCCGTCTGGACCTTTAGTTACAGACTGCTGCCAATTTATTCATAAAATTCTAATAGGAATCATAGAGGAACTACACAACATAGAGTTATAAGGATAAAAGCTCCAAAATGGTTTTCACATGGACAATGCAAGTAACTGCTAAAACAGACCCGTCAGGGGAGGTGACAGCCGGGCAAAGACTCTTGTCAATTAAAGGGCTTGTTTCGGATGGCAGACATGACAGGACTGTCTAACAGCCCCTATAGATTGGCAGTAGATCTTGTTGAAACCTATGGGATTTGCTGACCAAATCCTAATGTCTTCTGCCAGTTGTAGGGATCTCGTCCAAGGGGATCTGTTCTTGTGATAGGTTCATGTAGATGTTGGAGTGTGGACTATGGAGAGTAGATTCGATTGCGGTCACACTGCTTACCTGATTGTGTCGGGAAACAGCAGGGACAGAGAGTCCTTCTCCATCAAGTCAGCATTTTCCTGGAGATTCCCCGAGGCAGCGTCTGACTCTAGACCCACGGAGGCGGCGAGACATTTATCATCATCTCCTTCTGCCTCGGGCCAATATTCATAATGAACAAAACTCTGTTCAAAAGGTGCCTAGTGCTATCAGTACATTAAAGGGTATGTAGTATACTTCAGAGCTAAAATCACGATTCTGCAATCTCCCAGCTCAAGGTCTGTACATAGCTTGCTTTGGTGATTTGCATTCTGGGAAGTCCGCTATGTACACCGGCCACTGTCCAAAGGCTTACATTGTAGGGGCACACCTAAACAACTAGTTCTGATCAGTTTGTGGGGGCAGGAAAATGGCAGCTAATTTGACCCTGATTTTCTGCTCCCTCCGGTTTTTATTCTCCTGATTCAGGTATACAAGCAGAAAGTCAAACATCTGCTATACGAGCACCAGAGCAACATTTCAGAGCTGAAAGCAGAGGGCAGCGTCGCCATGAAGCTGTCGCAGAAGGACCATCACACACACGAGGGTCTGTTACGCAAAGATATGCGGGGACTGCAAGTGGAGATCAAAGAGCAGGAGCTGGCCAACGAGATGGTGGTGAAGAACCTCAAGATGGTAAGAAAACAAGGGAAACAGTGAATATGTACTGCCGGGGTAATTAATCTGTATTCCAATCTCATGTAAGACTCGCAGGTATTAGGGTTTATAGGCTGGAAGTCTCAAATTAGACTGCCAGTTATTATTATTTATAGGCTGTGTTCAGCATAGAAAATCTCAGTTTAGACTGCCAGTTATTATGAATTATAGGCTGTATTCACCATTGAAATTCTCAGGCTGGATCCCAGTTATTAGGATTTATAGGCTGTATTCACCATTGGAAATCTCAAGTTAAACTGTCAGTTGTCATTATTTATAGGCTGTGTTCAGCATAGAGAATCTCAGGTTGGATCCTAGTTATTAGTATTTATAGGCTGTATTCACCATAGAAAATACCAAATTAGACTGCCAATTATTTGGATGTGTGGGCTGTATTCACCATTGGAAATCTCAGATTAGGTTTCTAATTATGAGGATTTATATGCTGTAGTCACCATTACAGACTTCACATTAGACTGCCAATTATCAGGATTTATATGCTGTATTCACGATTGCAAACCTCAGGTTAGACTGCAAATTATTCACATTTATACACTGTGTTCAGTACTGACAATATCAAGGTAGACCCACGGCGATGATGATTTATAGGCTGTGTTCACTGTTGGAAGCCTCCGGCTAGACGTGATGTTATTAGGATGTAGAGGCCGTGTTTATCTGCATCCGCTTCTAACCACATGACCAAAGGTAAATTGTCTGGTCTCCGTCGCTCCTGAGATCCAGCACTCTTCCTGCGCTGTGCTGTGACCTGACGTTGCACACCCGCTACGTCCTCACACTGTGCGCAGGTCACAGCACAGTGTGTGGCGTCTGTAGGAGAAGACCAGGGAGTGGTGAGTACAGAGCCAGCACAGGGAGTGCTGTATTCATCGCTCCCTAGTCTTACTGTACTAATGAGCACTTCCATAATGGAAGCCCTCATTAGTATTCACTCTATAAGACGCACTGACATTTTCCCCACATATTTGTTGTCTTATATGGCGAAAAATACAGTACCACATCCTTCCTGCTTGCATAGGAGTTATGCATCCTCTTTTCAGGCACTGGAGCTGTAGACAGTGGCTCTGGTCAGCTATTCCCTACCCCATTTACACTTCTACACTGTGTTCAGTACTGACAATATCAGGGTAGACCCACGGCGATGATGATTTATAGGCTGTGTTCACTGTTGGAAGCCTCCGGCTAGACATGATGTTATTAGGATGTAGAGGCCGTGTTTATCTGCATCTGCTTCTAACCACATGACCAAAGGTAACTGGTCTCCGCTAGATACATCTGGGTTCAGCTACCTTTGTCTGTACAAGACATATAGCAATGCAGAAGCACTGGTTTGCCTTTCTTCTGACCGTTTCTACAAATGTTTTTTTTTTTCTTAGAAACAAGATGAAGAGATCACACGGCTGAGAAATGATTTTGAGAGACAAGTAAAAGGTCAGCTATGACTGTTGAACTATGCGCCCTCTTGCATGCCTCCATGTTGTCTTTGTGTGTCGTCCATCATCCATTAAGGATTGCCCTAAGAGGTGGAGATATAAACACTCGGTTCCTCTCTTTTAGGGTCCATTCAGACGTCCGCAAGTGTTTTGCAGTCAGCAAATTGCGGATCCGCAAAACACGGACACCGGCCATGTGCATTTCGCATTTTGCGTACCTCACATGGCCGGCACTATAATAGAAATGCCTCTTCTTATCCGTGTCTACGGACAAGAATAGGACATGTTCTATGTTTTTGCGGTGCCGCTGAACAGAAGTGCGGATGCGGACAGCACACTGTGTTTTAGAGGAAGAAAATAAGAAAAATTATATTTTTTCATCAGACCTCAGATCAGACCCCCAGTGCTAATCAGAACTCAGATCAGACCTCAGATCAGACCCCCAGTGCTAATCAGAACTCGATTAGAAAAATAAATATCTACTCGCCCCCCGTGTTCTGAACGCCGCCGCTCCAGCACTCTTCCTGCCGCGCTGTGCTGTGACCTGACGTTGCACAGTGGGAGGTCAGAGTACGCCGACGTCCTCGCACTGTGTGCAGGTCACAGCACAGCGTGTGGTGCCCGTAGGAGAAGACCAGGGAGTGCTGTGTTCATCGCTCCCTGGTCCTACTGTACTAATGAGCATTTCCATAATGGAAGCCCTCCTTACTATTCACTCTATAAGACACACTGACCTTTTCCTCCACTTTTGAGGGGAAAAAAGTGCGTCTTATAGGGCAAAAAATTGGGTACCACATCCTTCCTACTTGCATATAGTTAAGTGTCCTCTTTTCAGGCACTGGAGCTGCAGACAGTGGCTGCGGTCAGCTGTTCTCTACCTCGCTTATTTCGAGGATTTATCCTAATGTCTGAGACTTTCTGTTGAATGAATCTTTAAAAAGGTTGGTCACTTGCTTTTCCTTAGGAGAGCCCCCAACAATAAGCTGATTCTGGGGTGTCCTGCTGCTGTAACCCCCCAGCGATGAGCTGTAATCTATGGGGAACCTGACAGGAAGAGTCCATCTTCCCTGCAGCACCACCACAGGGGAAGTGAAGCGTTACACAGCTTCCCATCTAACCCTAAGGAAGCAGGGACAGGTCAGGTCCTCCAGACTGAGAGACACTCTTTGTAGCTGCTCTTTTTACTCTGGCTAACAGATGAGGGGATACCCTAATTCACAAATTGAAAATGCGGTTTCTAAACCAGTAAAACACTTTAACCCTGTGACCTCTCTAATCCCACATGCAGAAATTGAAACCAAATATGACAAGAAGATGCGTGTTCTGCGAGATGAGCTAGAGCTCCGCAGAAAGACAGAGATTCACGAGGTTGAGGAGCGGAAGAACGGACAGATCAACACTCTGATGAAGAACCACGAGAAGGCCTTCAGTGACATCAAGAACTATTATAATGACATCACACTCAATAACCTGGCTCTTATCAACTCGCTGAAGGTACGTAAAGCAAGGAATCCTCCAGCGGGGGACAGGAGACTGGCATTAATTCAGTAAAATGTCTCTACAGTATTTAGTAGGAACCTGGTCACTCTGCCGGGATGGTGACCTGGTAGAGGCAGACTTATGGCCTGGAAGGGACAGAAACCTGCTTGACACCACAGCTGCAGGATTTTTTTTTAGGCCATTTTTGGAAGTGTTTGACTTCTGCATGTTTAGTGTTTCACTGTACATAGCATCTGCAGAATGCTGAAATCCATTAGCTCCGTCTCCATAATCTCTCTCTTCTCCTGAACGATCTTCTAAGTTGATTTATGGCCATACATCCGTTTAGCAGATCATTCAGGAGAGGAGAGAAAGGGTCTGAGTTCTCTTGACAGATTTTGACGCTTGCTTCGTACTGTAAAACATAAAAGCTGCAGAAACCAAGTGCAATTTGGCTTCTGCAGCTTTTCAGCCAATAAGGCAGGGTTCATATCACGTTTTTCCCATCCGTTTAACATATACAAAAAAAGTATACGTTAAACAGATTCCTCAGACTGATGCCATACAGTAGCATCCATTCACCGTAAAGTTCCTTTGTAAAAAATAATGAAGATTACCCTTACCGGCAATTGGATTATCCTGAACCCATGACAGCACCACGACAGAGGCTTCGCCCCCATAGACAGGAACCCTGAAGTACAAAAAGGCAGAGGCTCTCCTCCCACTTCAGTATGTCTTTCCAAGGATGAGAGGAACTCTGTCCACCAGACCGCCGCCTTACAGATATCCTCAATAGAGACAGCCCAAGAGGTAGAAATGGCCCTTGTAGAATGGGCCCCAAGGCCTACCGGAGGAGACTTCCCTGAAGCTGAATACGCCAAAGATACTGCTGACGTAAACCATCTGGCAAGAGTATTCTTAGATGCGGTATGGCCCTTAGTCTTCCCCTGAAAGACAACAAACATGGAGGAGGATTTCCTCCAGTCTTTAGTTTTGGACAAATATTGCAGTAAGCATCTTCTATCGTCCAGGCAATGAAAGGACTCTTCAGGCAATGAAGATACACTTCAAAGTGCTAGGAGACAAATCAATTTGCAAACCTCTTTGAAGAAATTCTAAAATCTGGCATCTGGCGGAGCTTGGGAAGGGATGCATCTAAAATCTAGACCAGCAAAACTTAAAAACTTCCTCCATACTCTGGCATAGATAGAGACTGTAACTAGAGTGTTGACTAAATCAGAAGAAAACCCCCTATTGATCAGCAGGATCCTTTCAAATTCCATCCTGTCAGATGGAGGTTCCCTATCTGTGGGTGAAACACCGGACCCTGAGATAGAAGGTCGTGGACTTCTGGAAGGACCCAAGGGTCCGTCACAGACATCCTCCTGAACCACGTCCTTCTGGGCGAAAACGGAGCTATTAGGATTATTCTCGCCTGATCTTCCCTTATCTTCTGCAGAACCCTGGGGATTAAGGGGAAAGGCATAAGCCAGAGGGAAGGCCCATCTGTGGAGAAAAGCATCCAGACCACAGGGGATCCCTCTGGCGACAGGGAAAGAACTTCTCCATCTTTTTGTTCTGGCTTGAGGCAAAAAGATCTATCGAGGGGAGACCCCAACTGTTTGTAATCATCCTGAAAATCTCCTGGCTCAAACTCCACTCCCCCTGAGAAATCCACTGACGACTCAGAAAATCTACCTGGATATGTTCTGTCCCCTTGATGTGAACTGCAGAAATGGATTTGCAATTTCGTTCCGCTAAAGAATCTCGCCCGCCATTAACATCAGACTCCCGCTTCTGGTATTCCCCCCCCCGTCTGTTTAAATAAGAGACTACAGTCTTGCTGTCCGACATAACTCTGAGATGTCTGTCTGACAGTAACCAAAGAACTTCCAACATTGCAAACTTCATGTTCGAGGAGGCTGACTTTAGGCTCCCCATCCATAAGCCCTGGACGGATTAATTCAGAATATGAGCCCCCCCCCAACTCCAGGGGCTTGCGTCTGTTGTTAAGCCTAGGAGACCCTCCTTCCTACAAGGAGCCCTCTGAATTAGGATTGTCCCTTATCAGCCACCATCTCAGATTTCCTATTTCCTAAAGTCCGTATTGAAATCGCTATGTTCTCGTCTAAGGGTTCTTTTTCCATCTTTTCCAAGCTGTCAGTAGGTCCCACTGCAGGTCCCTGGAGTGAAACTGGGTCCATACAACAGCAGGAATACAGGACGTCAGACTTCCCAGAATTGACCAACCTTTTCTCAGGGATATCTTTGGGTTCTTGGTTAAGTCTCGAATCCTTTCTTTTAAATTCCCAATCTTCTCCTCCGGCAGGAAGCACTCTTGAACTCTTGAATCCAGGAGTAATCCCAGGAACGTCTGACTCTGGGAGGGCTCTGCTCCGGATTTTTCCCTGTTCAGGATCCATCCCATCTTTTCTAGGATCTGGGACACCACTTCTGCTTTCTTGCAGGACTCTCTGGTTTCTGCTACGATCAAGAAATCGTCTAGATAAAGAGAATGTCCCTCTCTCTGATGTGAGCCCCCATCTCTGATATCAGCTTCGTGAACACCCCCGTGTATTGTATCTAGAATCCAAGAACTGCTTGAAGTCTGTTTCCGTGCAGGTAGACATTTTGCTAATCTTCCTCCTACATGGCATCTGGCGTCATTGTTGATCTGGCTTCTTCTTTTCTCCCAAGGACTGACTGACAAAGGAACGGTCAGATCTCCCTCTAGCAGCAAATGATTGAGCAGGACATGTTTTCTTTTTATCTGCAGCCTTCTCTAAAAGCTTGTCTAGTGCAGGACCCAAAATATATTCTCCCCCGCATGGAAGAGCGCATAATCGCTTCTTAGAAAGCAGATCTCCACTGCAGCCCTTCAGCCACAAGGCCCCACGCGCAGAGCTAGCCAATGCTGGCGATCTAGCTGCAGAAGCATCCGCTAAGAAGTGCTTTTTTAATGGTGGGAAGCCCTGCTAAAATCTCCTCCTTAGGGCATCTGTTTTTAATCTAATCCCCTAACTTAGAAAGTCAGACAATTAAAGATCGGGCCGTACAGGTGGACGCAGCCGAGGGTCTAAAGGTAGAAGTGGGGGCTTCCCAGACGCCCTTCAAAAAACCATCTGCTTTTTTGTCTAACGGGTCCCTAAGAGAACCCATGTCTTCAAAGGGAAGACACGATCTCTTAGTTACCCTAGAAATGGCTACATCAGTTTTGGGGGCTTTATTCCAGGAAGCGCAGTCGTCTTCTGTAAAGGGGTATTTTCTTTTTAATATTTTTTTACCGGAAAAAGGGGTCTTCCTATTTCCTGAAGAATAAGATGAGGCCTTTGAATAAGGGTTCTCAAGGGAAAGAAGATCCGGTTTCTGTTCTGAGTCAGAAGAACGTAAAATAATGGTTGAGCCCTTTTAGACCTGTTTTCTTTTTGCAACTTTTTTGCGGCCATAGAAGAACTAACATCAGACGTCACCAAGGACAGTAGATTTTTATAAAACGAGGGTGACTCCTCGGCTACAGTTCTGTCAATGCAGCCCTGACTTAGCTTTTTTGAATACTCAGAAGACACAGGGGATCGGCATATAGCGCACTCCTTATTTTTCCTCTTGGCCAATGCCCTGTAACATATATATATATATATATATATATATATATCATTAGTATAGAACATATAAAAGGTGGCCAGTGGCCGCTCACCCCCCTTAGTAGGTACCAGCGCTGGAGTGGCAGGAGGATGATCAGGAGTATCTTTCCTTTCTTCCTCCATCATGGGGTTTTCTTCAGGGAACCCACCAGGAGACACTCACCTGCAGTTTGTATTCCCGCTAGACCTGCCGGCAGCTCATTGTATGCGCTTCCCCTGACGCCATCAATGATCACGCCGTTCTTCCAGAGCACCATGCGTTCCACACTCAATGTACTCCAATTCCTGTTACGCCGCTCCAGCTTCCGGAAGTGTCTGTTCCTCCCCCAGGCAAAAAAATAATTTCCTATAGTGCGTACCAACGCCACCAAGCAAGCTGCCCCCAAGCGCTCCAGAGCCCTCAACTGGCTACCGCGCCTCTGCTGACCCCCAGCGCATCACCGAATGCCACCCACAGGGAAGTCGCAGGTAAGAAAGGCACCCAAGGGAGAAGCTCTACCATACTCCAGGCTTCCCTCCAAAGACAGGAAACCATACTGAAGTGGGAGGAGGGCCTCCGCCTTGTTGTACTTCAGGTTTCCTGTCTATGGGGGCGAAGCCTCTCTCGTGGTGCTGTCATGGGTGAGGGGAAAAATAAAATAAAAAAATATACAGTACAGACCAAAAGTTTGGACGCACCTTCTCATTCAAAGAGTTTTCTTTATTTTCATGACTATGAAAATTGTAGATTCACACTGAAGGCGTCAAAACTATGAATTATCACATGTGGAATTATATACATAACAAAAAAGTGTGAAACAGCTGAAAATATGTCATATTCTAGGTTCTTCAAAGTAGCCACCTTTTGCTTTGATTACTGCTTTGCACACTCTTGGCATTCTCTTGATGAGCTTCAAGAGGTAGTCACCTGAAATGGTCTTCACTTCACAGGTGTGCCCTGTCAGGTGTAATAAGTGGGATTTCTTGCCTTATAAATGGGGTTGGGACCATCAGTTGCGTTGTGGAGAAGTCAGGTGGATGCACAGCTGATAGTCCTACTGAATAGACTGTTAGAATTTGTATTATGGCAAGAAAAAAGCAGCTAAGTAAAGAAAAACGAGCGGCCATCATTACTTTAAGAAATGAAGGTCAGTCAGTCCGAAAAATTGGGAAAACTTTGAAAGTGTCCCCAAGTGCAGTCACAAAAACCATCAAGCGCTACAAAGAAACTGGCTCACATGCGGAGCGCCCCAGGAAAGGAAGACCAAGAGTCACCTCTGCTGCGGAGGAGAAGTTCATCCGAGTCACCAGCCTCAGAAATCGCAGGTTAACAGCAGCTCAGATTAGAGACCAGGTCAATGCCACCCAGAGTTCTAGCAGCAGACACATCTCTAGAACAACTGTTAAGAGGAGACTGTGTGAATCAGGCCTTCATGGTAGAAGATCTGCTAGGAAACCACTGCTAAGGACAGGCAACAAGCAGAAGAGACTTGTTTGGGCTAAAGAACACAAGGAATGGACATTAGACCAGTGGAAATCTGTGCTTTGGTCTGATGAGTCCAAATGTGAGATCTTTGGTTCCAACCACCGTGTCTTTGTGCGACGCAGAAAAGGTGAACGGATGGACTCTACGTGCCTGGTTCCCACCGTGAAGCATGGAGGAGGAGGTGTGATGGTGTGGGGGTGCTTTCCTGGTGACACTGTTGGGGATTTATTCAAAATTGAAGGCATACTGAACCAGCATGGCTACCACAGCATCTTGCAGCGGCATGCTATTCCATCCGGTTTGCGTTTAGTTGGACCATCATTTATTTTTCAACAGGACAATGACCCCAAACACACCTCCAGGCTGTGTAAGGGCTATTTGACCATGAAGGAGAGTGATGGGGTGCTGCGCCAGATGACCTGGCCTCCACAGTCACCGGACCTGAACCCAATCGAGATGGTTTGGGGTGAGCTGGACCTCAGAGTGAAGGCAAAAGGGCCAACAAGTGCTAAGCATCTCTGGGAACTCCTTCAAGACTGTTGGAAGACCATTTCAGGTGACTACCTCTTGAAGCTCATCAAGAGAATGCCAAGAGTGTGCAAAGCAGTAATCCAAGCAAAAGGTGGCTACTTTGAAGAACCTAGAATATTACATATTTTCAGTTGTTTCACACTTGTTTGTTATGTATATAATTCCACATGTGTTAATTCATAGTTTTGATGCCTTCAGTGTGAATCTACAATTGTCATAGTCATGAAAATAAAGAAAACTCTTTGAATGAGAAGGTGTGTCCAAACTTTTTTGGTCTGTACTGTGTGTGTGTATATATATATATATATATATATATATATATATATATATATATATATATATATATATATATATATATATATATATATACAGGAAACCGGACAACACTCCAGATAAAAAATAGTGGACTATTTTTTATCTGGAGTCCTGTCCGGTTTCCTATGATATTGGGTAAGCAGCTATACCCTTGGACCTAGCACCCGTCCTCTTCATTTGTCCGGTGCGCCATCATGTTTCAGTGTGTGTGTGTGTGTGTGTGTGTGTATATGTATATATACACACTTTTTTTACTGGACTGTGCAGGATACAAGAACGTGGTGGGTTGTGTCAAACTGAGGCATAAAACGTGAGGTGAACCCACCCTAATACATGCATTTAGGTAGAAGAAATGGCGCCAGTGGTGTCCATAGCTTTTAACGGACTAGTGCTGATATTTTGGGTTTGCATTCAGATGTCCTCAGAGGTTCACCCTAAAGCAGTATCACCACAGACGTGTGGCTTCCATCAGCTGAATCCTGGGATACACATGGGCTAGCTATGTGTCCGCTATGCAGCTGATGAGAGGAGCAGACGGGACATTAATGGATACTATCTCTCCATGCCTATTGTTTCCCCCCCCCCCCCAAGATAAATCCCACTACTCTGACCATACACATTAGATGTACAGTATATGGCCTCATGCACTCCAGCTGTTGTAAAAGTACAACTCCCACCATGCCCTGCTGAAGGCTGATAACTGTAGGCAGTGTGGGCATGCTGGGAGTTGTAGTTTTTTCAACAGTTGGAGAGCCGCAGGTTGGCCATCCCTAGTCTAATGTATATGGGGGTCTCCCGGTTCTCCACTCCTAATAGCAGATGGCTGTTGAATTTCAATTTGCCCAACCCTCTTGTTCTCGGGGAGGTAAGCCATGGCCAGAGGAGTCTGGCAGCGGCTTTCTCGCCACTCTGAATTCAGAACACATGCATGCTCAGCCGAACAAAGCCTGAATGTGCACCAGGGTGGGTCGGGAGAGATCCCGCACTTGGCCGACAAATATCTCATATATAGCCAGGTTAAGGCTTCATTCACACGTCCGCAATCCTGTTCCACATTTTGTGGAACGGAATTGCGGACCCATTCATTTCTATGGGGCCACACGATGTGCTGCCTGGACCTGCAAATGCGGATCTGCACTTCCGGGTCCGCAATTCCGTTCCCGAAAAAAATAGAACATGTCCTATTCTTGTCCGACAAGATTAGGAATTTTATATTATAGTGCCGGCGATGTGCGGTCCGCAAAATGCGGAACTCACATTGCTGGTGTCTGTGTTTTGCGGATCCGTGGCACCGCAAGACACATACGGATGTGTGAATGGACCCTAAGAGGTGTCTGCTGGCTCCTTATCCAGATCCCACACATTCCCATTCACCTGATCCACACAGGCAGGTTTACGGCGAAGACTGATCAGTCCTCTAAGGCTGTGTTCACATGTGCATCAGATGCTCTAGTTCGAGTCCATCTCAGATTCGTGCGCACTGTGTCTGACTGAAACCCGACGGACCCTTCACAGTCAGTGGTGTCCATCAGATGCCATTTGTTTCCGTCGGTTTTCTGTCTCTGGTGTGAACACAGCCTTAGGATCTTTTCACACGTCTGTTTTTTCTTTCCTGATCTGTTCCGTTTTTTGCTGAACAGATCTGGACCCATTCATTTTCAATGGGTCCTGAAAAAAAACGGACAGCACAATGTCTGATTTTTTTTCAGGACCCATTGAAAATGAATGGGTCCAGATCTGGTCCAGATCTGTTCAGCAAAAAACGGAACAGATCAGGAAAGAAAAAACGGACGTGTGAATAGACCCTTAGGCCCCATGCACACGGCCGTTGTTCACAGCCGTGTGCGGGCCGTGGAACCGCGGCCTGGATCCCTCCTGAGAGCAGGAGCGCACGGCGTCACTGGTTGCTATGACGCCGTGCGCTCCCTGCTGCCGGCACAGTACAGTAATACACTGGTACGATCTATACCAGTGTATTACTGTACTGTGCCGGCAGCAGGGGGCGCACGGCGTCATAGCAACCAGTGACGCCGTGCGCTCCTGCTCTCAGGAGGGATCCAGGCCGCGGTTCCACGGCCCGCACACGGCTGTGAACAACGGCCGTGTGCATGGGGCCTTAACCTGATTTTACATTCGTAGTCATTTCTGGCTGAAATATTGCATTGTAATGAACTGATGAGACTCCATTGTAACGGCCCTTTATATGACCCACATTACAGGAGCAGATGGAGGAGATGCGGAAAAAGGAAGACCGGTTGGAGAAAGAGATGGCGGACCTCCAGCTACAAAACCGTCGTCTCACTGAGCCCCTGCAGAAGGCTCGGGAAGAGGTGGCTGAACTCCAGAGACAGCTAGCCAATTATGAAAAGGACAAGAAGTCTCTGGCAGTAAGTCTCATGCTGTGTAATGCCGTGTGACTGTGCGCCGGTCATGTTCTTCTCACTAGGAAGACATCATTTCACGCCAGAATCCCTCAGCTCGTATGTCCATATCCTCAGCAGCTTGATATCATTGTGATTGGCTCAATAGGGCGTCTGCCTTGAAGGAGATCTCGCGGTTACCACGTGCTGAGCGCTGGCCATCTATCTGCTCTTTAGGACGTCGGCGTCTAATGGAGTTTTCTATGTTACATTCATTCTTTTGGGCCGCAGCACAGCGGGGTTAATTCCCAGGATGAGGTGGCTGTTTATACGTGCATTTTGGTGGGATGCAATTTTGGCAGCATTTTTCAGACTATAAGGCCACTTTCACACTAGCGTTTTTATGTTACGGTATTGAGATTCATCAATACCGGAGAAAAACGCTTCAGTTTTGTCCCCATTCATTGTCAATAGGGACAGAACGGAACGCTCCAAAATGCATTCTGTTCCGTTTAGTTGCGTTCTCAGACCAGAGAGTAAACCGCAACATGTTCTAGTTTGCTTTCCGTCCTGGGATGCGGAGCGAGACGGATCTGGCATGACCCACAATGCAAGTCATTGGGGACGGATCCGTTTTCTCTGGCACAATAGAAAACTGAGCCGTCCCCTAATGACTTTCAATGGAGTTTATGACGGATCCGTCTTGGCAATGTTAAAGATATTACAACCGGAGCCGTTCGTATCGGATACAGATGGTTGTATTATCAGTAACGGAAGCGACTTTTGCTGAGCCCTCCCGGATCCAGTAAAAACACTAGTGTGAAAGTAACCTAAGACGCACACTTTTTCTCCCCCAAAAGTGAGGGATAAATGGCAGTGCGTCTTCTAGTCCGAATGCTAACGACCTGTTCCATTATGGAAGCAGTTATTATTATGCAGGCGGCGCGGGGAGCGGTGAAGGAAGTGCTGTGCGGCTGTACTCGTCCTCCCTGGTCTTCTGGGCCCTGCTCTGCATACAGCGTCGGGATGTAAGCGCGCACTATGACCTGATGCTGTGCGACGTCAGTTCACATAGTGCTGCGCGGACCGGAAGAAGACCAGGGAGCAGCGAGTCCTGGATCTGCAGTGCCATCCGAGGCAAGGGGGTCTTATCTGAGGCTGATGGAGGCTGGGGGGTCTGATCTGAGGCTGGTTGAGCTTGGGGGTCTGATCTGAGGCTGATTGAGCTTGGGGGTCTGATCTGCAGCTGATGGAGACTGGGGGGTTTGATCTGAGGCTGGGGGGGCTCTGATCTGATGCTAATGGTGGTTGGGGGCTCTGATCGGAGGCTAATGGGAGGTTGGGGGGCTCTTATCGGAGGCTGATGGAGGTTTGCCAGGTCTGATCTGAGGCTGATGGAGGTTTGCAGGCTCTGATCTCAGGCTGGTGGAACTTGTGGGTCTGATCTGAGGCTGATGGAGCTTAGGGGTCTGATCTGAGATCTGATTTTGGGGTCTAATGAGGATTCGGAGTCTGATCTGAGGTCTGATAAAAAAAAAAAATCTCTTATTTTCCTCCTCTAAATCCTGGGTGCATCTTATAGTGTAAAGAATACGGTACTTCTCATCCCATTGTACTCCATAGCAGTTCATGGTACAGCAGTGCAGATTAAACCTGGCGGCGTGTAGTTCCCCAGGGCTGGATTTAAGGGGTGGCAAACTGGGCAACTGTTCAGGGGGGACCCCCAGGAGCAAGCTAAAGCCACACATATAAAGCAGGGGTATATGGCGGTATTATTTAGGAACTGAATTGCAGTATTATATGGGTTTTGTTAAGGTTTTATTTTAAAAAAGTTTGGATGCTGCATATTAATGTTCGACATAAGATATTATGTGGGTGGTATATGGAAGTATTTTCTACGTAGTACTATATGGCGATATTATGTGGGCGGAAATTATGAGAAAATCCTAAATATGGCAAGTGGCGGAGCTCTTTGCTGGGTGCCCAAGATCGCGTTTTTATAAATCAACCCTAAGGCCTTATTCGCACAGTCAGTGTCTGGTCAGTGATTTTCATCAGTGATTTTGAGCCAAAACCAAGTGCGGGTCCAAAACGCAGAACAGGTGCAGATCTTTCCCTTCTACCTTATGTCTGTGTAGGATCCACTCCTGGTTTTGGCTCACAATCGCTGATGGAAATCACTGACCAAACACTGACTGTGTGAATGAAGCTTAAGTCTCTGTTCACACAACGTGTCCTGCTGACATAATTTTGATTGGTGGGGGGTCTGGGTGCTGAGACCCCACAGATGGGAGAATCGCTCAAGCATGTGCTGATAAAACCTCTATGAGCCTGTGGTCAGCTAGCTCCTTCCTCACTATAGCAATTGGTGGGGGTCCTGGCACCCGGACCCCCACTGATTAAAACGCTTGATGTGTCACTATGACGGGTAACAGCGGTCACGCTCTAATCATTGTCTATCCCGCGCTCGTTACTCTCACATCTCTGCCATGTACTGTGAGCGCTTGTCACTCTCACATCTCTGCCATGTACTGTGAGCGCTCGTCACTCTCGCATCTCTGCCATGTACTGTGAGCGCTCGTCACTCTCGCATCTCTGCCATGTACTGTGAGCGCTCGTCACTCTCACATCTCTGCCATGTACTGTGAGCGCTCGTCACTCTCGCATCTCGGCCATGTACTGTGAGCGCTCGTCACTCTCGCATCTCGGCCATGTACTGTGAGCGCTCGTCACTCTCGCATCTCGGCCATGTACTGTGAGCGCTCGTCACTCTCGCATCTCGGCCATGTACTGTGAGCGCTCGTCACTCTCGCATCTCGGCCATGTACTGTGAGCGCTCGTCACTCTCGCATCTCGGCCATGTACTGTGAGCGCTCGTCACTCTCACATCTCTGCCATGTACTGTGAGCGCTCGTCACTCTCGCATCTCTGCCATGTACTGTGAGCGCTCGTCACTCTCGCATCTCTGCCATGTACTGTGAGCGCTCGTCACTCTCGCATCTCTGCCATGTACTGTGAGCGCTCGTCACTCTCGCATCTCGGCCATGTACTGTGAGCGCTCGTCACTCTCGCATCTCTGCCATGTACTGTGAGCGCTCGTCACTCTCGCATCTCTGCCATGTACTGTGAGCGCTCGTCACTCTCACATCTCTGCCATGTACTGTGAGCGCTCGTCACTCTCACATCTCTGCCATGTACTGTGAGCGCTCGTCACTCTCACATCTCGGCCATGTACTGTGAGCGCTCGTCACTCTCGCATCTCTGCCATGTACTGTGAGCGCTCATGAATAAATGATTACAATAATTGTCTTCCTGCAGAGCACAAAATCCCGACTGAAGTCGACTGAGAAGGAGCTAAACGAGCTGAAATGGGAGCATGAAGTCTTAGTGCAGAGGTTTGAGAAGGTGAGTGCTGGAAGAGCGCAAGCTCCTGAGCCAAGGACTGCTATTTGTGGAGTAACAGAGGGGGATATACTCGGCATCCGTTACTCCGAACTTTTCAGGGCTTTGATGTCCAGAGCAAAATTTCCCTTTTTCAAATGCTCGATTCTAAAGCCAGGTTCACACATGACCGAAAATACAGCCGAGAACAACTCTGCGTTGTTGTTTTTTTTCATTTCCACAGAAAAAAAAAAAAATCGCAGGTACTACATATGGTTTATTGCAGAGGGTGTTTAAACAATGTTTATTAAGCAATCTAACAATTTATCATAAGAGGCATAAAGTGCTCACACTTTCAGATATATACCCGCGCAAGTCAGTGTCGCAACAGGCGTGTCGAAGAACAGTCAGCGAAGCGCAGATAGTAGTAAGGCAGGAGGGGAAAAAGGAAAGGGAGAGAAAGACAAGAATATATATATAATATATATATATTTATACACACACACAGGGAGGGCCATTTATATGGATACACCTTAATAAAATGGGAATGGTTGGTGATATTAACTTCCTGTTTGTGGCACATTAGTATATGTGAGGGGGGAAACTTTTCAAGATGGGTGGTGACCATGGCGGCCATTTTGAAGTCGGCCATTTTGAATCCAACTTTAGTTTTTTCAGTAGGAAGAGGGTCATGTGACACATCACACTTATTGGGAATTTCACAAGAAAAACAATGGTGTGCTTGGTTTTAACGTAACTTTATTCTTTCATAAGTTATTTACAAGTTTCTGACCACTTATAAAATGTGTTCAATGTGCTGCCCATTGTGTTGGATTGTCAATGCCACCCTCTTCTCCCGCTCTTCACACACTGATAGCAACACCGCAGGAGAAATGCTAGCACAGGCTTCCAGTGTCCGTAGTTTCAGGTGCTGCGCATCTCGTATCTTCACAGCATATGCTGAAACTACGGATACCGGAAGCCTGTGCTAGCATTTCTCCTGCGGTGTTGCTATCAGTGTGTGAACAGTGGGAGAAGAGGGTGGCATTGACAATCCAACACAATGGGCAGCACATTGAACACATTTTATAAGTGGTCAGAAACTTGTAAATAACTTATGAAAGAATAAAGTTACGTTAAAACCAAGCACACCATTGTTTTTCTTGTGAAATTCCCAATAAGTTTGATGTGTCACATGACCCTCTTCCTACTGAAAAAACTAAAGTTGGATTCAAAATGGCTGCCATGGTCACCACCCATCTTGAAAAGTTTCCCCCCCCCCACATATACCAATGTGCCACAAACAGGAAGTTAATATCACCAACCATTCCCATTTTATTAAGGTGTATCCATATAAATGGCCCACCCTGTATATATATATTAGTGGATATAAAAAGTCTACACGCCCCTGTTAAAATGTCAGGTTTCTGTGATGTAAAAAAATGAGACAAAGATAAATCATTTCAGAACTTTTTCTACCTTTTTAATGTGACCTATAAACTGTACAACTCAATGGAATAACAAACTGAAATCTTTTAGGTGGAGGGAAGAAAACAAAAAAACTAAAATAATGTGGTTGCATAAGTGTGCACACCCTCTTATAACTGGGGATGTAGCTGTGTTCAGAATGAAGCAATCACATTTAGAATCCTGTTACATAGGAGTCGGCAGACACCGGCCATCATGTAAAGGGCCTCTGATTAACCCCAGATAAAGCTCCGCCGCTCTAGTTGGTCTTTCCTGAAGTTTTCTTAGTCACATCTCACAGCAGAAGCCACGGTCCACAGAGAGCTTCCAAAGCATCAGAGGATCTGTGTTAAGCCACACCCTTTGGGGTGTGGCTTAATGATGTCGGTATTTTTGGTTGGGAAAAGTGGCAGCCCTAACCAGAACCGGTAGGGGGAAGATCCTGTGGGTGTCAGCGGTGTCATTGTACAGCTGGGACTTGTAGTCCTACACATACAACATGCTGCCGAGTCTCCCAGCAGTTTATTCACTCCTTTTATGTATATAATGCCGACCATCGGATTTACAGTGCTATATATTTGGCGATTGCGGCTGTGGAGTCCTGGCTATTAGTATATCGATCCTTTCGGCGCAGTGAGGTGGTGCGTCTTCTCCTTCATAGCCAGGCCGCGTCCCCCAAATCCGCACCGCAGGTCAGTTTACGCTGTGGTTTTTGTACGTCACGGGAGAATGACATAAATTCTCATCCATTTTGCTGCAGATTATTATTATTTTTATATATCATTTCTTAGTTTACCCTCAATTTTTATGTTGTTTTTATGAGACATTTAGGGCTTTCTTATTACTTAACATTGAAGTTGATAAAGTGGGATTTTTTTGGGCCTTATTTAGAGAAATCTGTCGTGAAAAGGCACATTTTTTTCATTTTTCATCACTTTTAACCCCAAAATGAATCCTCTGATTGTTCCTCACTGTAGCATTCAGAACAGAGGCCCCATATTAGTTTTGGTTTCAAAGACTCTATAATAATTTTCTGTGCATCTCCTCCCCTGACTACAGCCGAAAATCATCCAGGTACAGAGAGGTAAAAGCTGCTAGGTCCGGGGCAAATGCTGTATGAACATGCGCCGTCCGTGGCGCACACGGGGGACTGAAAATCGCACGGGCACCATCCATGTGGCCTGCAGTGATGGATGCAGCCACTTGAATGGGTCCGCAATCCATTTGCACTGCAAAAAATAGAGCATTTTTTGGGGCGATGCAGAGGCACAGACCGAAATGCCATGGATGCGCTCCGTATCTGCCAGATTGAGTGAATGGGTCCACATCCGTGATACAGTGCGCACACGGCCGGTGCCCGTATATTGGGGTCCCGCTGTTTGCAGGCTGCAATACAGGCGCAGGCAGCACATGTTCGTCTGCATGAGCCCTTTAGGGTAAGGATCCATTCACATATCCGAATAATGGGTCCGCATTCCATTCTGCGGAACGGTGTGGACCCATTCATTTCAAAGGGGCCGCAAAAGATGCGGACTGCACACTGTGAGGTGTCCTGATCCGTAGTTCCGTTCCGCGAACCCGCAAAAATGATAGAACACGTCCTATTCTTGTCCACAATCATGGACAAGAATAGGCATTTCTATCATAGGACTTCCATGTGCGGTCCGCAAAATGTGGAACAGACGTGGCCAGTGTCCGTGTTTTGTGGATCCGCAGTTGCGGATGTGTGAATGGACCCTATGGTACATTCTGCATGACAAGAACGTCATGTATGAACGCAAAGCACCTTCATGTTACATAGGATATTTACTATACACGTGGTTTCTGAAAAGCTGTGCTTTTTTTAGTTTTAGTTTTTTTGTCTTATTTTCTACATTTTACTATATTTATCTATTAATAGTGGTCCGGCGGCCCCCGTCAGACCTGATTGATTCATGTCCTGACAGCAGCACCAGAACCAGAGAGGGTTAATTGCGGTCAGATGTGAACACTGCTGTGACTGAGACCTTCCTGCAGCACGGGGCTGGGTGCCATCGTTGGCACCTGACTAGTTCATTTGTGCATTCCATAAACGCTGCACATTGCTGTAGCATGCTAGGGGTTGTAGTTTCTGAAAGGTTGCAATTGTAAAATGTCAACCTATAAGCAGTTAAAAACACACATAATACACGTGAACATTAAAAATGCGAATTCAGTATGGTATAAACTGGTATTGAGAGCTAGGTGTGCAGGGTAATGGAGGTTAATGTTGAGCAGGGATCAGCAACCTTCGGAAACTACAACTCCCAGCAGACAAACATGCTTGGCTGTTATTACTCTCGTAGAAGTGAATGGAGCATTCTGGGAGTTGTTGTTTCTGAAATCAGCTGATCCCTGATGTAGAGCATCTCGTTGTCTCCTTTTGCATGAGTCGATGGAGGGTGCGGTTTACGAGCATTAGAACTTCCCTGGTTTTTAGTACCTTGTGCGCTCCTTCCTCCGTAGATCCAGAGCGAGCGAGATGAACTGTACGGCAAATTCACGGCGGCAATTCAGGAAGTTCAGCAGAAGAACGGATTCAAAAACTTGCTCCTGGAAAGGAAGCTACAAGCCCTGGGAGACACTCTAGAGAAGAAGGAAGCGCAGCTCAACGAGGTGCTGGCCGCATCCAACCTGGATCCCGTCTCTCTGAGCACGGTTACTCGCAAGCTGGAGGTACGAGACGCTTGACCAGTGTAGAACAGACCTTTCATGTGGCGTTTCTTATGTACGAGGGAACAATCCTTTCTCTTGTTCCACACAGGACGTCTTAGACACGAAGAATAACGCCATTAAGGACCTGCAGTATGAACTGGCCAGAGTGTGCAAGGTAAGGATTCCTAGCAGTGGGAGTACTGCTTTCTGCTGAGCCCAATTGTGTCCACTAGCTCGGATTTGGTGGTTCATCATAAGGGTTAGGGTGCATTCACACGACCGTATAAATGGATCCGCATCCGTTCCACAAAATAGTGGAACGGGTGCGGACCCATTCATTTCAAAGGGGCTGCAAAAGATGCGGACAGTGCGCCGTGTGCTGTCCGAATCTGTAGTTCCGTTCCGCGGCCCCGCAAAAAAAACATAGAGCACGTCCTATTCTTGTCTGCAGCCACGGACAAGAATAGGCATTCTCTGTATTATTGCTCTATTGATGACCTACCCTCAGGAGATGTCAACAGTATCAGATCGATGGGGTCTGAGTGCCGGCACCCTGTATGACGAGAACGCTGCGCTCGTATGAATGCTGCATTCTCTTCTCTGTTCACCTGCTCACCGTCGACATTGCAGCAGCGAGCAGTGAATAGAAGCGAGCCATCCCACTGAAGTGACTGGGACGGCGGAGCTGTGATTATATCTACTGAAACGGTTTATGCTACTTTCATCTGCATCCGTGATGAGCGGATCCGTTTGTATTATCTGTAACACAACCAAGACGGATCCGTCATGGACTCCATTGAAAGTCAATGGGGGACGACAGATCCGTTTTCTAATGTGTCAGAGAAAACGGATCCGTCCCCATTGACTTGCATTGTAGGTCATGACGGATCAGTTTTGCTCTCCGCATCCCAGGATGGAAAGCAAACCGCAGCACGCTGCTCTCCGGTATGAGGACGGAACGGAAGGCATTTCGGAGCGCTCCGTTCTGTTCAGTCCAGTTTTGTCCCCATTGACGATGAATGGGGACAAAACGGAAGCGTTTTTTTTCCCGGTATTGAGATCCTATGACTGATCTCAGTATCGGAAAATATTAATGCTAGTGTAAAAGTAGCCTTAGACAGGTCATAGAAGTATGGTAAGTAGGGGCCGACATTGTTACTAGGGGGCATCGTGTTCCTGCCTGGAGAATTGGCCCCGTGTGTGCAGCCAACTCTCCATAGATATTAGTGGGGAATGGCGGAAATCAGTGCGTGGGATTTTCATATGATGTAATTAGTCCGTCCCTATAAATGATATCCGTATATCGATTTCTAAAATGTCGCTTCCAATTTTCTGAACACTTTTTTTTCTTCCCACGTTCAGGCGCACAATGACCTGCTCCGGACATACGAAGCCAAGATGAGGGCATTCGGAATCCCTGTAGAAGAGCTGGGGTTTAACCCTCTGGAGAGCCTGGTACCCGGGCAGAGCTTTGGGCAAGGACCAGCGGGCTTGGTAGCAGCCAGCACTTAAAGCTGTACAGACCCATTCTTTCTGGCAGGAAGAGCGAGGAGTCATCCGACCCGTGCCGTCCTTACCGATAAACATTTGCACATGGAGGCTGCAGAGTATTTATTTTTTGAACTAAATTTCTAACATTTTAAAGACTTAATATTATATAAACTATGACAAAGAAAAATATCAACGCTGTGCCTTTATTTCTGCAAGGTGGCCTCAGCGATGTCCTTGGGTCGAGGCTACTCGCATTAAATGACGCACTTGGTGGCCATAAACCTTGAATAAATGTCGGCTGAACCCATCCTTTTCAGCATAATAGGGTCTTCACTTACCCCCAATGGCAGATGCGGGGGGGAAAAAAGGATCAAGCATGTTGGATTTCAACAGACCTGGTCCTCTTGTTCTCAAGGGAGATAAGCCTCTGCCATGCCCCTGGGCGCTGACACGGCCCATAGACACATACAAACCAAAAGTTAGAGTGATCCTTGTGTCATCTTTTTATTTGACCCTACGTGCGGCCTCACCATGAAATAACGAAGACTGTAGGTGACAGCTGTATCCAGGATCGGGGATGTAGACCCCGCCAGAATAACACAAGGAGTTGCACATTTGTACCATTAGCTCCCCCTGTAGGTGGTGTACGAGAATTGAGTCAGCAGGAGCGGCACGTGGTACTTCTGTTTTGGGTCTGTGATGGTGAAAACGACCTGTAAAATATAAGAAATGTACAGATAAGAGCAGCATCATTTACCAGCTTTGGGGTATGTGCAGCCATATACGGGCCCCGGAGGGTAAGGGGGCCCTCAGATATGGTGCAGGGTTCTGGAGACACACGATGGGTTTTCCCATGGAGGGAGGCTCCAAGGTGATCACATTCTAAGGCCTCATGCACACAACAGTATTTTTTCACTGTCCGCAAAAACGGGGTCCGTAGGTCCGTGACCTTTTTTTCGTCCGTGGGTCTTCCTTGATTTTTGGAGGATCCACGGACACGCTTTGGTGTCCGTCTGGCCGTGCGGAGCCAAACGGATCTGTCCTGAATTACAATGCAAGTCAATGGGGACGGATCCGTTTGACGTTGACACAATATGGTGCAATTGCAAACGGATCCGTCCCCCATTGACTTTCAATGTAAAGTCAGGAGTCCCTTTTATACCATCGGATCGGAGTTTTCTCCAATCCGATGGTATATTTTAACTTGAAGCGTCCCCATCACCATGGGAACGCCTCTATGTTAGAATATACCATCGGATTTGAGTTAGATCGTGAAACTCAGATCCGACAGTATATTCTAACACAGAGGCATTCCCATGGTGATGGGGACACTTCAGGTTAGAATATACTAAAAGAACTGTGTACATGACTGCCCCCTGCTGCTGGCGGCTGGCCCTCCCCCTGTAGTTAACACATTGGTGGACAGGAAACACGGATCACGGATGCGGCTGCAAAATGGTGCATTTTCCGATTTTTCCACGGACCCATTGAAAGTCAATGGGTCCGTGAAAAAAACTGAAAACGGCACAACGGCCACGGATGCCCACAACGGTCGTGTGCATGAGGCCTAAGTCAATAATTACTAAACTTCTGTTTACAGGGACATAGTGGTGGCAGGGGCACCCAGGTACTCTCACACATGAAGACACTGGTATTATAAATGGCCCCTGATAGGTGGGGTTTTGCATTGGTGCCCGGTCGTCTCAAGTTATACCTCTGCCCACTTCCAATGTCAACGCGATAACCAGTCCCAAAGGAGGAATCGGCTATTACAGAGAGATGGGTGCAAGTCATGTCATCTCCAAACAAGGGCCCTCTGCTGTCAGTGAGTTAAAGGGGTTTTCGGGGCCTTTAATATTGATGATCTATTCTCAGGATAGGTTATCGATATCAGATGGGCGGGGGTCCGATGCCTGGCACCCCCATTGATCAGCTGTACGAGGAGACGGGGTTGGCAGTGTGCCCGTGCTGTCTCACTGCTGCTGTATGTCTATGGACAAATCACCAGCGAACAGGAAGGGAGACGGCACCGGCGCACTGCGCACCTCATCTCCTCATACAGCTGATCGGCGGGGGTGCCGGGTGTCGGACCCCTTTAAGATTCCTGGTCACTATTATAGGTGAAGCATGTACCTCCACGTAAGGGTAGAAACTGTCCTGCTGCATTTGTTTCCAGTAGTCCTTGGTATCAAAACGTAACTGGAAGGTCCCGGCGGTGAGAGGTTCTCCTCGCAGGAGCCCAGGGCAGCGGCCATCCTCATTAGTGACGCTGAAGAAGAAAGATTCAATTCCAAGTTTCCATTATCAATTGACAGAACACATTGAATGAAATGACGGCCTATATCGTTACCAAAGACATCAACAAGTACCTGGATATATTAAAGGGGTAGAAAAACATGGCAGATTTCTTTAAAAAAAACAGCGCCACACCTGTCCACAGGTTGTGCATAGTATTGCAGATGACACTAAGCTGTGTAGTACTGTACAGTCTATGGAAGATGTCCATAAACTACAAGCTGATATGGACACTGAGTGATTTGGAAGTTCTGCACCTTGGCAGTAGTAATCTCCATGCTTCATATGTCTTAGGGCAGTGGTGGCACGGGTGCCAGAGGCGGCACTCAGAGCCCTCTCTTCGGGGACCCTCACCTTGGAAAAAGTCTATATGTCTTAGAGTTTTCCTGCCATTCATCAGCGCAGGGCGCACTATGAACGCACAGGCAGCGCACTGAATGTAGGCAGATATTATAGCTAAATGATGAAGTACATGGAAGATCTATTATATTGGTATTCAGGTTACATTGCCATGTTGGCACTTTGCGATAAATAAGTGGGTTTTGGGTTGCAATTTGGGCACTCTGTCTCTAAAACGTTCACCATCCCTGTCCTAGGTGATGTAACACTGGGGGAGTCACTTGTAGAGAAGAATTTGGGTGTCCTTGTAGATTAAAAAAACAGCACAATGTCAATCAGCTGCTTCTAAGGCCACCAGGATATTGTCAGGGAGGTAATATCACCACTTTACAAAGCGCTGGTGCGGCCTCACCTGGAATATGCAGTTCAGTTCTGGGCACCAGTCCATAGAAAGGACGCCCTGGAGCTGGAGAGAGTACAGAGGAGAGCGACTAAACTGATACGGGGCCCGGAGGGTCTGAGTTATTAGGAAAGATTAAAACAATTAAAGGGGTATTCTCATCTCAGACAATGAGGACATATCGCTAGGATATGCCCCCATTGTCTGATAGGTGCGGGCGGGTCTCACACCTGTCTCTCTGGCAAAGTGGTGGTGGAGCCACCCTCCTTTAATTTCTATGGGGCCGCGGAAAGGCTATTTACATCGACACCATAGAAGTGAATGGAAGCAGTGCATTCTGAAAATAGTGTGCACCACTTTGCCATTTTCGGTGGGCCAATAGGAACACTTTGTGGTGGCCGGACTTGGCACTGCCGGCCACCACTTTGCCGGCTTTATTTTTGGCTGCGTTTATGAGATAGAGGTGGGACCCGCACCTATCAGACAATGGGGCCATATAACTAGCGATATGCCCCCATTGTGTGAGATGGGAAAACCCCTTTAAATGTATTTAGTCTTGAGAAGAGGAGTCTCAGGAAAGAACATAATTATCCCATATATAAACGGGCCGTACAAAAAATATGGTGAAAAGTCTGTTCTAGGTAAAATCCCCTCAAAAGACAAAGGGGCAACAAGTTCAGTCTCCAGAGACTTTTCTGTAGGAGCTGTGCCCTCCGGACATGGTCACAGCAGGAACAGTGGACGGTTTAAATAAGGCTTAGATTAACGACCGTATATTTGTGTCCGCATCCGTTCCGCAAAACTCATTTCAAGATGCGGACTGCACACCGTACAATGCTGTCCACATCCGTACTTGCATTCCGCGGCTCCGCAAAATAGATAGAACATGTCCTATCCTTGTCTGTGTTTTGCGGAAAGGAATAGGCATTTTTATCATAGGGCTGGCCGTTTCGTTCCACAAAATGCAGAAGACACGCGGTCGGTATCGGTGTTTGTTCCACAAAATGCAGAAGACACGCGGTCGGTATCGGTGTTTGTTCCACAAAATGCAGAAGACACGCGGTCGGTATCGGTGTTTTGCGGATCTGCAATTTGCCGACCTTCTTACAATTAAATAACATTAATGCTTATGTAAATGGGTAGACATCTCGGTCTCGCTCCCTTTCCTAAAATTCTCATCCCCAACGATCCCATTGGTTGGACTTAGGCTACTTTCACACTAGCGTTCGATCGGATCCGTTCTGAACGGATCCGCTCATATTAATGCAGACGGAGGCTCCGTTCTGAACGGATCCGTCTGCATTATATTGGCAAAAAATGGCTAAGTGTGAAATTAGCCTGAGCGGATCCGTCCAGACTTTTACATTGAAAGTCAATGGGGGACGGATCCGTTTGAAGATTGAGCCATATTGTGGCATCTTCAAACGGATCCATCCCCATTGACTTACATTGTAAGTCTGGACGGATCCGCACGCCTCCGCACGGCCAGGCGGACACCCGAACGCTGCAAGCAGGGTTCAGGTGTCCGCCTGCTGAGCGGAGCGCCAGACTGATGCAGTCTGAGCAGATCCACATCCATTCAGACTGCATCAGGGCTGGACGGAAGCGTTCGGGTCCGCTCGTGAGCCCCTTCAAACGGAGCTCACGAGCGGACAGCCGAACGCTAGTGTGAAAGTAGCCTTAGTTTTCATCCATACCATGTGTTCGGTCCTGCCTCCTACAAGGGTCTCCATCTATAAATCTGCACCCAGTTTGCACCTCCGTGCGGGGCGGGCACCCACCTTCTGCTCACTTGTACCCATCGCGCTTGGCCGGCATCCAGCTTGGACAAGGTAATGGTCAGGCCTTTTGCGGGAATCCCCTGCGCTGTATTTAGGACGTGCGTGCTCAGCAGGCTGTCACTGCCCCCCGACATATCCTGTAAGATGAGCAATTGGAGAAATAGAATTATTATTATTATTACATTTTTAAACAAGTTCCTCATTTTTTCTATTGGAAAGAGACGGATTTGCCCCCTCACTACACCCCCCCACCCCATTCTCGGGTCAGACCCCCACCAATCAGATATTGGGTAAAGCTCTTACAGCTAAAGGGTTAATCTATACATTGGGACGGGTTGGCTCCTTGTGATTTGGCGGATTATTTCCTTTCCCGTATCTCACTCTTGTAATGAGGGCGAAGCAGATTAGTTTAGAGAATCGCCTTCTGTGCAATTGCCGGCTGTGCTGCAGGCCCCGGAGCAGATTCCGACTACTCCTGCGGATAAGGGAGGCAGCCTCATTAATACAAGTTTTTTAGGGAATGACTATTTTAACAAACACCTAATATGTTCTGCAGAGAAGCTCCCGAGCCCCCATTATCTCCAGTAGCTGTGGTTCTATACCTACATGTGTCCTAGGAGCTCAGCCGCAGCACTTCCTGAACTGCCGAAATGCACTGGCCCAGGGGGGAGGGGTGTGATCCAGTCTCACCCACAGAAATGGGACATGTATTAGCCAATTCGCAGACACTTACCGGAGTGCCCTGCAGGTGCTGATGAAGGAGCTGCAGCCGGGACCTGCTCATAGCAGAGCGTGTCCTGTCCTGAGCCCGGACCTTTGTACTGTGCGGCTCCTGTGCCCCGGGGGCCGTGGTTAACTTTTACCAACCTGCTCTGTGTTTTTTTTCCTGCTGACCTGTTGTTACAGATCAGTGACCCCAGAGGCACCGAGTTTATCTAGCAACCAGCCCCTGGTCATATTCAGGCCCCTTTCACACGAGCGAGTTCTTCCGCGTGCGCGCAATGCATGAAGTGAACGCACATCAATCCTGACCTATTCATTCAATGGGTCTGTGCACGTGAGCGTTTTTTTTCATGCGTCATTTCTGCGTTCTGTATTCTGTGTTTTTCACGCAGCCCCGGCCCCATAGGCCTCTTTCACACGAGCGTGACGGATTAGGTCCGGATGCGTTCAGTGAAACTCGCACTATTTTGCAAACAAGTTCAGTCAGTTTTGTCTGCGATTGCGTTCAGTTTTTTCCGCGTGGGTGCAATGCATTTTAATGCATTTTTCACGCGCGTGATAAAAAACTGAAGGTTTACAAACAACATCTCTTAGCAACCATCAGTGAAAAACGCATCGCACCCGCACTTGCTTCCGCACTTGCGATGCGTTTTTCATTGATGCCACAATCTCTTCTATGGGGCCAGGGCTGCATGAAAAACGCAGAATATAGAACATGCAGTGTTTTTCACGCAACACAGAACTGATGCATAAAAAAACCGCTCATGTACACAGACCAACTGAAATGAATGGGTCAGGATTCAGTGCGGGTGCTATACGTTCACGTCACGCATTGCACCCGTGCGGAAAACTCGCTCGTGTGAAAGGGGCCATAAAAGTGAATGGGGTTTTTAGTGAAAAACGCATTGCATCCGGATGTAACCTGGATGCGTTTTTCACCGACAGTTGCTAGGAGATGTTTGTAAGTCTTTTCATGAAAAACGCATGAAAACGGATTGCACCCGCGCGGAAAAAACAAACACTGAACGCAATTGCAGACAAAACTGACTCAACTTGCATGTGAAATGGTGAGAGTTTCACTGAACGCATCCGGAGCCAATCCGTATCGCTCACGTGAAAGAGGCCTTAAAGGGGTTCTCCGGGAATGATTTCCTAGATGTGAGCAGGACTGGGTGCCTCCACTCGTAGAGCTGCCTAGGGGGCTGAGGGTGCGGGACCACACTGCGCTCTAGCATTTCCATATTCTACACATTGGTGAGCGTTCCTGTCAGGCTGCTCAGCCATGATGGCATATCGTAGCAGGATCACATCATTACCATCTATTGTTACAGCAGTGCCGTATGGTTGCATACGGCAGCTTCATAATACCCCAGTATTAAAATTTTTTAATACCTTTATATTTGCCCTTCATATAATGCATTTAAATCTGGAATATGATGTATCTTTCAATTTTGGAACCCCCATTCCAGAAACTTTACGACCCCTCTCCGTACAGTCCAGGAATGCCTACAAAACCTCCAAGAAATGCTCATTTCAGGTTATATAAACCCCAGCGCCATAGCTAGTGGTGCGCTAATAATAAGTGCCCTCCTTCACTTCAGTAGCCCGATGGGTGACAATCTCCCTCGACAGAGAAAAAGAAGAATCGGCCAAAATGAATTTCAACGCCCGATCTTTTTGTTCTGGCAGGAGATAAGCCACCACGTCCTCTCTCCCTGCTGAAAACACATGCATGCTTAGCCACACTGAGCATGCATGTGTATGGACAAGTATTGGAAGGAATAGCTGCCGGCTGTGTTTAGGGGCACACCTATGTGGGCAGCCCCAAGGTTGCATTGGCCATATACCCTACAGGGTAATTTCCTGGTGAGCCTGGTGTCCAGGTGGCTGCTCAAGACCTCCTCACAGCCGCTGCCTCAGCATTAATTTATACTAGGAGCATCAGATACGTATATACTTGGCCAGCAGCTGCAGGTGCCCTCCTGAGCTCAACCCCATCGCTGTCTTCAGTATGGAGATAGAGCAGTATTTTGTGCTGCATTGTGGTATTCGGTTCTGCTGGGGCGGTATATTGTGCTGCACTGTGGTATTTGGCTCTGCTGGGGCGGTATTTTGTGCTGCATTGTGGTATTCGGTTCTGCTGGGGCGGTATTTTGTGCTGCACTGTGGTATTTGGTTCTGCTGGGGCGGTATTTTGTGCTGCACTGTGGTATTCGGTTCTGCTGGGGTGGTATTTTGTGCTGCACTGTGGTATTTGGCTCTGCTGGGGCGGTATTTTGTGCTGCACTGTGGTATTCGGTTCTGCTGGGGTGGTATTTTGTGCTGCACTGTGGTATTTGGCTCTGCTGGGGCGGTATTTTGTGCTGCACTGTGGTATTCGGTTCTGCTGGGGCGGTATTTTGTGCTGCACTGTGGTATTCGGTTCTGCTGGGGCGGTATTTTGTGCTGCACTGTGGTATTCGGTTCTGCTGGGGCGGTATTTTGTGCTGCACTGTGGTATTCGGTTCTGCTGGGGCGGTATTTTGTGCTGCACTGTGGTATTCGGTTCTGCTGGGGCGGTATTTTGTGCTGCACTGTGGTATTCGGTTCTGCTGGGGCGGTATTTTGTGCTGCACTGTGGTATTCGGTTCTGCTGGGGCGGTATTTTGTGCTGCACTGTGGTATTCGGTTCTGCTGGGGCGGTATTTTGTGCTGCACTGTGGTATTTGGTTCTGCTGGGGCGGTATATTGTGCTGCACTGTGGTATTCGGTTCTGCTGGGGCGGTATATTGTGCTGCACTGTGGTATCTGGTTCTGCTGGGGCGGTATATTGTGCTGCACTGTGGTATCTGGTTCTGCTGGGGCGGTATTTTGTGCTGCACTCCAGTATCGTTGGTCCTGCCTACTTGTTCCACCTACAACACAGGATGACTTTTAAGCTCCCAGTCGGCCCCTGTCACCATACAATGGTGACCTGTATAGTTTTGGATTATTCTGGAGTGATCCCAGGGTTTCCCATGAAGCCTCAATGTAATATTTTCTATAGCCCTCCAGGACATAAAAGACATCTACATGACATGTGACTCACTCCGTCGGCCTGCAGCACACTGATGACAGCTGTGGCGGTAGTACTAAATCCCTGTCCATCTTCATCGGTAGCTGTGACAGTCAGGACATATTTTTTGCTTTGCTGGAAAGAACACAGAACATCATGATCAAGAAAAGAGAACAATAACGGTGATCATTCCTGCCCCTCGGACCGTACCTAACCAGCCATGCTGCTGCCTCTAGATTACCCCCATTAATAAAGCATGGAAGGAGAGTAATATAAAGTGTCTTGGAAGAAAAGTTCCCTGGTGGCCTGGAAACCTTGTAAAGCCTCATGCACATGACGTATGTGTAACACCCCAGAGTGATGTCACCACTCCTGCACCCTGCTACTGTCTTTATTGGGCTAACACCAATGCCACCTATGTATTTTGTCCAGGTCGTCCACGCCGTGCATTCCTAATCTGTTTGAAACTGTTATGTTCATGTAATGTGCCTGGTTCACCAGCAGATGGCAGCAAATATGGCAGAGCTGTACTTAGAGAGAATGGAACTTACCATTCCATTCTAACCCCCCCTCTGTAGGGGAGTGGGCTTGTCCTACTTCCTGCGGGAAGGGTGGAGCAGAAGTTCTAGTCAGTCTAGTTTACCCCCATCTCTGCTGGATGTGCCCAGGCCAGCCAGAGCACCCTAAGCTCTGATGGCCATGGAGGCCAAAGCTTGAAGCCTCAGGAGCCAGGAGGAAAGTTCCCTGGCATAACCTAGAGTCAGACTACAGAGAGAAAGTGCAGCATACAGAAGAAGCTGAGTTATACAGCCAGCCTGTCAGTACAGCAGTCAGAGAGAAACAGATATAGCAGAGTGGAGTTTGCCTGCCAGTTTCATGCTAAAACCTGCTGGAACCAAGACAAAGCCTGTAAAACGTTTGGGAGAAGGTTTATGCAAAGTAAAGCTGCCATAGAACTTCAACTCAAGGACTGGACTCAAGTTATTCTTTTATACCTCAATTATTTCCCCTATTTATTGCTTCGGAGTCAAAGCCTGGGGTCCAGCGGTATCCAGGTAGGAGCACCGTGACACACAATAAGAGACATTTTAGGCTGCAACATATCACTCGGCAATTCCTACACCTGGGACGCGCGTTAAATCGTAGGGCCCTGGGGGGAGGTCTGCAAAATATGGATGACACCCGTGCTGCATCCTTTTTGTTTGCGGACCCATTGACTTCAAGTATAGGACAGCTATCTTTTTGCGGGTCGGATTTACGGATGCGGAAGGTACGCAGATTATCTGTATGTCCATTCTGCAAAAGGATAGAACATGTCCTATTCATGGCTGCAAAATGAGGATTGAAGTCAACTGTTCCGCAAAAAAAACTAAAAATACATACTGTCGTGTGTGCATGGGGCGTGAGGCTGCTATTATATAGGTGATCAGGCTGAAAGACACGGGTCCGTCTAGTCCAATATATCACCCATGACCCTATATTAGAAGGAAAATTCCTTCCCGACACCAAATCTGGCAATTGGAATAAATCCCTGGATCAACATTCTGTCCTGCGATTTGCGGACCACAAAACGGATACGGTCCTGTGCACGAGGCCTTATGTATATTGCTATGTACTCTATGGAAGGGCTTTCCTAGCTCATAGCGGGGGGTCCAAATGTTGCCCATATGTTCTATGGGCATTTGGACAGGGATTGCCTTCCTTTAGTGACGGGCTGGTTTTTGGTAAGAGGGTCTGGCAATAGGACAATCCCTTTAAATGCAGATATAGGAGTCCTGCCTGGAGAAGACATTTAGGGCGAGAACGCATCACACACCTCATAGCTTAGTCCACTCTTGTCGACGCTGATCAGTCCACTTGTGGGATCAATACGAAACATTTTCTTGCCGGGCTCTTGGGGTGTCTGGTCAGTAATGGAATATTGTATCACCCCGTTATTGCTGTACACAGTGTCATCTGGATCCATCGCTGACACGGTCATCACGGGCGTACCTTCAACAACAATACAGTCACTGCAGCAGCACACCTCCTGGTCTACTGGGGTTTTCTACATAACAAAGCTCAACTGTTTGTTGTCAGTGAATGGAAGCGCTCTCATTTTACACTCTTACAGCTGAGAGTTTGTTACAGTTGGATCCAGTTTGTGAGCTAAATAGATCTGTAGGGAAGTATTATGTGTTAAAGGGGTTATAATGCCCCCCAAAATACCCGGGCCCCTCATACTGGTCATTCTTACCCCACTCACGGTGTCACTTTTGATGCCCGCACAGCCGCCGCTGCATCTCCCTAACGTCACCCACAATGCTAGGGAGGCTCGTTCCCGTCGCGGCCCGCTATTGGTTGATACCCCCCATTGTCGGATGTTTCGATCAGCGCAACGGGGAGATGCAGCAGAGGCCGTGCGGGCATCAGAATCGACGCGGGTGCCAGGGAGCGGGGCAAGTATAAACTATATGAGGGGCCCCGGCATTTTGGGCGGCATTATAGGAGTTGGATAATCCCTTTAAGCCAATAAGCAATGACTTAGAGGGGTTGTCCAGGACCTAAATCTTGTTAGTGCAGTGCCCCAGAGGATCACTGCAAAAAGGGCCAACATTTACTATTCAGGAAAATATATTTTATGTGCTTTAATATTATTCCAAGAGCTGAAAATGGTATTTAGTTTATGGTGCCCTGAGGGGGAAGCCTGGGCCTGGAGTGAGGGGCTGCATGTGGCCTGTGCAGTGTGAGGCCTACTCAAACCTTAGGAAATGAGAAGGGAAAATAGCCGAGCCACTGATTCTGGATGAGGGTATGAAGGGTCCTGTGAATCAAATGCAGGAAGCCCAGGAAGAGCGAGTAGATGGAGGATGGGCGCAAAATAGCAGGGGACGCCAGGCAGCAGGAATTTTAATGTAGGCCATAGTGACCTGAAGCCTATGAAGCAGTAGAGCGGCGCAGGAGATCGGGATTACCTCATCGTGACCTCCTGCGCCGGGTCTCGCAAGATGACGTGGCGCACGAGGGCACGGTGATGTGTTTGTGACCGCCTGGGCCGGGACACTTCAAGACAGGCCACAAACGGTGACGGAGTAAAGAGGTGAGTATGACTGGGGGCACTATGGGGGACATTATACAAAGGAGGCAATTATATATAGAAAGAATGGGGGCCATTATTATTACAATTATTCTACAGAGGGGGCCATAATTATCACAATAATAATACACAGGCGGCCATTATATATTATAATAATACAGAGGGCATTATACATTTGGGCACTACAGGGGGAGGGAGGTCTTTTATCTAGTGGCACTACAGAGGGTCATTGTAACTACTGCATGCTCCTATAGGGGTATCTTATAGAGGGGCCCTGTTACTAATGGGGGCATTATTATTGAGCACATATTAATGGGGGATACTATTGGAGGTACTGTGAGGCAGTGTTCCTCAACTCCAGTCCCCAGGGCCCACCTACCGGTCATGATTTGAGAATCTGACACAGAATGAGTTTCTGACAGGGGCGGATTGGCCATAGACTTTACAAGGAAATTTCCCGGTGGGCGGATGCCTCCTCGTGGCTGGCCAATGGAAGGTCTTGGGGATGTATTTTGTGATGGACTGTGGTATTTGGCTCTGTTGGGGGGTATAACGTGCCACGATATGCTATTGCTGGCCCTGCCTCCAATCAATTTGGACCCGACTACAAAACAGGGCCACTTTCAGTATTGTACTAGCACAGTATTGGGGTAGCAGCAGGATGACAGTGTTGAGGCACCAGGATGATAGTAAAGTGAGAAATCTAAAAACAATTGTGGGTGAAACTCTGTAGAGACGCGGCTGAGAGAAGGTGTCATGGCGGTCTGATCTCCGAATGAAGACATTGAGGAGAGTCTACATGACGGGAGATGTCACTGGATGGAAGAGGTGTGTGCTGCTGTATTGTACGGTATATTTTGTAGCAATGTATGTAATGTCCATCCAAATATCTGTTTCACGGTAGGGTAGGGGGTACAGGTCCTTCTAAAAAAATTAGCATATTGTGATAAAGTTCATTATTTTCTGTAATGTGCTGATAAACATTAGACTTTCATATATTTTAGATTCATTACACACAACTGAAGTAGTTCAAGCCTTTTATTGTTTTAATATTGATGATTTTGGCCACAGCTCATGAAAACCCAAAATTCTTATCTAAAAAAATTAGCATATCATGAAAAGGTTCTCTAAACGAGCCATTAACCTAATCATCTGAATCCACTAATTAACTCTAAACACCTGCAAAAGATTCCTGAGGCTTTTAAAAACTCCCAGCCTGGTTCATTACTCCAAACGGCAATCATGGGTAAGACTGCCGACCTGACTGCTGTCCAGAAGGCCATCATTGACACCCTCAAGCAAGAGGGTAAGACACAGAAAGACATGTCTGAAGGAATAGGCTGTTCCCAGAGCGCTGTATCAAGGCCCCTCAGTGGGAAGTCTGTGGGAAGGAAAAAGTGTGGCAGAAAACGCTGCACAACGAGAAGAGGTGACCGGACCCTGAGGAAGATTGTGGAGAAGGACCGATTCCAGACCTTGGGGGACCTGCGGAAGCAGTGGACTGAGTCTGGAGTAGAAGCATCCAGAGCCCCCGTGTACAGGCTTGTGCAGGAAATGGGCTACAGGTGCCGCATTCCCCAGAAACAGCGGCAGAAGCGCCTGACCTGGGCTACAGAGAAGCAGCACTGGACTGTTGCATGTCATTCGGAAATCAAGGTGCCAGAATCTGGAGGAGACTGGGGAGAGGGAAATGCCAAAATGCCTGAAGTCCAGTGTCCAGTACCCACAGTTAGTGATGGTCTGGGGTGCCATGTCAGCTGCTGGTGTTGGTCCACTGTGTTTTATCAAGGGCAGGGTCAATGCAGCCGCTATCAGGAGATTTTGGAGCACTTTATGCTTCCATCTGCTGAAAAGCTTTATGGAGATGAAGATTTCATTTTTCAGCACGACCTGGCACCTGCTCACAGCGCCAACACCACTGGTAACTGGTTTACTGACCATGGTATTACTGGGCTCAATTGGCCTGCCAACTCTCCTGACCTGAACCCCATAGAGAATCTGTGGGATATTGGGAAGAGAAAGTTGAGAGACGCAAGACCCAACACTCTGGATGAGCTTAAGGCCGCTATCAAAGCATCCTGGGCCTCCATAACACCTCAGCAGTGCCACAGGCTGATTGCCTCCATGCCACGCCGCAGTGAAGCATCCTGGGCCTCCATAACACCTCAGCAGTGCCACAGGCTGATTGCCTCCATGCCACGCCGCATTGAAGCCTCCTGGGCCTCCATAACACCTCAGCAGTGCCACAGGCTGATTGCCTCCATGCCACGCTGCATTGAAGCCTCCTGGGCCTCCATAACACCTCAGCAGTGCCACAGGCTGATTGCCTCCATGCCACGCCGCAGTGAAGCCTCCTGGGCCTCCATAACACCTCAGCAGTGCCACAGGCTGATTGCCTCCATGCCACGCCGCTATCGAAGCCTCCTGGGCCTCCATAACACCTCAGCAGTGCCACAGGCTGATTGCCTCCATGCCACGCCGCATTGAAGCATCCTGGGCCTCCATAACACCTCAGCAGTGCCACAGGCTGATTGCCTCCATGCCACGCCGCATTGAAGCATCCTGGGCCTCCATAACACCTCAGCAGTGCCACAGGCTGATTGCCTCCATGCCACGCCGCATTGAAGCCTCCTGGGCCTCCATAACACCTCAGCAGTGCCACAGGCTGATTGCCTCCATGCCACGCCGCATTGAAGCATCCTGGGCCTCCATAACACCTCTGCAGTGCCACAGGCTGATTGCCTCCATGCCACGCCGCATTGAAGCATCCTGGGCCTCCATAACACCTCAGCAGTGCCACAGGCTGATTGCCTCCATGCCACGCCGCATTGAAGCATCCTGGGCCTCCATAACACCTCAGCAGTGCCACAGGCTGATTGCCTCCATGCCACGCCGCATTGAAGCATCCTGGGCCTCCATAACACCTCAGCAGTGACACAGGCTGATTGCCTCCATGCCACGCCGCAGTGAAGCAGTCATTTCTGCAAAAGGATTCCCGACCAAGTATTGAGTGCAGAACTGAACATAATTATTTGAAGGTTGACTTTTTTTGTATTAAAAACACTTTTCTTTTATTGGTCGGATGAAATATGCTAATTATTTTAGATAGGAAATTTGGGTTTTCATGAGCTGTGGCCAAAATCATCAATATTAAACCAATAAAAGGCTTGAACTACTTCAGTTGTGTGTAATGAATCTAAAATATATGAAAGTTTAATGTTGATCAGTACATTACAGAAAATAATGAACTTTATCACAATATGCTAATATTTTTAGAAGGACCTGTATATAGAATTTGGCCCACACTGCCACAGCCTGGCCCCAGATTTCAGGTCACACTGTGTTCACACCCATCTACTACATTATCTGTACTCAGAGAGTTATCACTGTGTTATCTGTGGTGTTACATAGGACTGCAGGTGACATCTACTACATTATCTGTACTCAGAGAGTTATCACTGTGTTATCTGTGGTGTTACATAGGACTGCAAATTATATCTACTACATTATCTGTAAAAAGGGGCGTGGACACAGGTTGGGGGGGGGGATACTTGGCTTGCCCCAGGTGCTGGCAACCCACGCTACACCACTGGGCTGCGGTACAATGGTCGCCTAGCCTTACACTCCACGTCTTAGATTACGGAGACATTGATATCACTTACCTGGCTTGGAACCTTCAGCCACTGTGCCTTCAAAGACTGGCTGGGTAAAGCGCGGGCGGTTATCGTTCTGATCCATGACCGTGATATCAATTTCTATCGGAGCTTCCACTGCCGCTCCACTTCCCGATACGGCATGAACAAGAATCTAGAAATACAGATAGTCCTCAGATATGGCAGGCCATGACCACGTCACAGGGAGGTCTCCAGGTTAGGTCAGGCGGCGAACTTACTTTGTAGCTCGGTATCTCTTCTCTGTCCAGGGGCTTGGTGATGTATAACCAACCGGTGGATTTCTCTATGGTGAAGAGTCCCACGGGTGGAGTGTCGGCCCCCTGCCCTGTGATGCTGTAGAATACCGTCATCTCGTCGGCTCTGCTAGATTTAATCTACAATAGAAGACAAGAGGGGCAATGGTGTGCCGAGTCTGAGAGAGGACGCAGGTCCGCCGAGCTCCTGACCTCCCATGGGCAATTGTCCTACTAATTACTATCACCATGATGAAGAAAAAGGATCAGAAAGGTGCGGATAGAGATATCCAAGATGGCGCTGACTCACCGGGCCGAGGTGGGCGCTCAGTCTCCGAGGTGGGCGCTCAGTCTCCGAAAAATATGAACCATCCAATCCGACAGAGTTAAGTGGCGAGGGTCTCATCGAAGATGTGGGACAAGATTCGGATACAGATAGTGTGAGTGCACTGGGGCAGGGCGTGGGGGATATGACGCACTTAACGTCCAGGTTGGTGGTATGGTGGTATAAAGGAGGACATTTCCATCATGCGCCATCACCTGGAAAAGTTAGCCGAATGCACTACTGCCCTGGAGGATAGAATGGGGGACATGGAGGATGCTTTACAAATAGATGAGGCAGATCATGGAAGGAGATAAGACCTTGTGGCGGCTAAACAGGATGATCTGGAGAACAGGCTACGTCGAAATAATGTGAGGATGGTGGGGGGGGGGGGGGGGGGCAAGACATTCCTCAAGATGTTATCTTGAAGAGAGCCAGAGATATGCCAGATCTTGCCATTGATGGCCACAAGGTGTCACTGTTTCCTGAGGTACAGAAAAGCAGAGCGAAATTTGTGGATATCAAGACACGACTAAGGCTACTTTCACACTAGCGTTTTTTTGCGGATCCGTCATGGATTTGCAAAAACGCTTCCATTACAATAATACAACCGCATGCATTTGTCATGAACGGATCCATTTGTATTATGTCTTCTATAGCCATGACCGATCCGTCTTGAACACCATTGATAGTCAATGGGGGACGGATCCGTTTTCTAATGTGCCAGATTGTGTCAGAGAAAACGGACCCGTCCCCATTGACTTACATTGTGTGCCAGGACGGATCCGTTTGGCTCCGCTTTGTCAGGCGGACAGCAAAACGCTGCTAGCAGCCTCCAGCGCGGAATGGAGACGGATCGGAGGCAAACGGATGCATTCTGAGCGGATTCTTTTCCATTCAGAATGAATTAGGTCAAAACTGATCCATTTTGGACCGCTGAGCCCTGAACGGATCTCACAAACGGAAAGCCAGTGTGAAAGTAGCCTAAGGAATCTAGGGATCCCGTACGCCGTTATGTATCCACCGCTTTGGGATCTACCCTATCTTCGAGGATTCTAAAGAGGCCCTGCGGTGGCTAGACCGCAACGAACATCAGCTTGGAAGAGACGAAGCTCCTGATGCTTGAACTGTTGAGCTTTCTGTGGAGGCTTTCTTGAGAGGGATACCGATAGCAGAGGACAACAAGAAAAAGAACAAGAGCGATGCAGAAAGGGCAGCCCACGTGGCTGAGCCGAACTACGTGTCTGACCCCTCGGAGGTCAAAGCCGGTGCCGCGAGGAAAGCGCAAAAACTTCTCAATGAGCGGCTATTAGGTAAAGCGGAAAATAAACGTTTTTTTTTCATACCCAGAGAGGGAGAGAGGGCAGGTCGCCTACTGGCCTTGGTGTCTATGGTGGAGACCGCATATATAGCGGCTCTGAGATCCGGTAATGAGGAGCTGAGCTTAGAGCCCAGTGAGGTGCTAAGTACCAAAACCAGCCCTACAGCGGCCGAGCTGCGGTCATTCCTAGGACCCCTCTCCCTGCCAGTATTAACGGGGGAGCAGACGTTGAGGATGGAAGGGGCCAATCACTATAATAGAACGAGAGGAGGCGCTGGCTAGCATGTCAAACAATAAAGCCCCCGGAGTGGACGGGATCCCAGGGGAAATAACTGCTTCCCCGAGGCCCGGGACAAAGGACCTCTACAAACCTCCATGAATGAGGCAATTGGGGGAGTGTTACCCAAGCCGGGAAAGGACGTACTAGTGTTGGAGTCTTATGGACCCATTTCACCGCTATTAGCGGAAATCCTAGCCCATCATCTCTCTTCAGTGATAACACCCATCATCCACTCGGATCAGCCTGGCTTTGTGCCGAATATGTCTACAGCTGTTAATATAAGACGATTATTCGTAAATATCCAGGCTAGCCAGGTCCACACCTCCAATGCGGCGGTCGCGTCCAAAGCATTTGACAGTGCGGAATGACGATACCTTTGGGCTGTTTACAGCGGATGGGATTTGGCAGTGCATTTATTAATTGGATAAAATTGCTGTATGGGGCGCCTAATGCTAGGATTCGGGCTAAAGGGAGGCTCTCTGAGTCTTTCTCGCTGTATCGGGTGTCCCCTGTTGCCACTACGCTCTGCGGTGGCAGTGGAGCCCCTGGTGACGGCCCTTAGAAGGGTTTGCCTATAGAGCGGTACAGGAGAAAGTGGCGCTATACGCTGATGACTTGGCCGAATTCACTCCCAGGGGCAATGGCTAAATTGTCTGGGCTCATTAATTGGACAAAACCAGTCCTATTCCCGTTGCATTCACGTGAGAATGTCTCCAATTCTCAAACTATGGGTCTCCAAAAGGTGGAGTGAAGTGCAAACATGGTGCCCAACGTGTGCAGCGGGCATCATGGCCGGCAGGTCTCCACTGTTTCAAACAGCAGAGACCCGCGGCAATAATGCCAATCACAGTCATTAAAGCCTTTAGATGCTGTGATCATGGCATCTAAAAGGGTGAAAAACCGCCATCCTCTGTGGCCAATGAGGATGGCGGTAATTGGTTTCAATACAATGGGTCTTCTCTGAAGAGACCCAAGGTATTGAAGCTGCAATTCTTATTTTGGCCAGCAGGTGGCAGGCCAACATTAGAAATGAGCAATTCTCCTCGAATCACGTGTCTAAAAGACCCATGAGGGTTCAGAATATATTTTTTTTTTAAAGTCCATATATTCCTTCTGTAGATAATTCTCTGCACCCTACCTCAGCAACCTTTATGGGATATGGACCCCTCTGGTTTTCAAGTATGTTGATCGGAGGGATCATCCAGTCTCTCTTGTGTCTTCTGTGGCTGTGGTGGTGGCCGTGTTCAGACTGGAACGACCAAACGCACAGAAAATAAAATGTGTCATTATCTATTTTGACATATTTTCAATATTTTTTACATATTTATAATGTAATTTATGGATGAATTCACTGTATTATTGTAAGATTAGTGTTTATTTGCTACATGAACGTATTATAATACAATGTTTTGCACTTTATTAGTTTATCATCTTAATTGTCTCGTCACCATGTGGGTGGTACTTATATATGTATTATGCACCATTGCTGTTATTGCTTGAAAAAGGGTCCACTGAGAGGACCGAAACGTGGCATCTGGTGGAATAAAATACGGACGTTATTTTTGGAAGTGCCGTGATGAAAGCTGACTGGCGAGGTTCCTGGATGTCAGACCCCCTCTAATCAGAAACTGATGACCAATCCAGAGGAGGAGTCAGGAAACCTCCTTAAAATGTTGTCAAGTGGAACATCTGTTTAAGATTGAAGTCTTGCAAATTAATGGGGTGGTCCCATTACGACAACTTATCCCCTACCCACAAGATGTCAGTGGGGGACTTCTGAGAACGGAGGCCTGTGCATCCCACTGAAGTGGGGCGGCAGCCATGCATGCGTGTCCTCAGCTGCACTGAGCTCTATGGGACTGCTGGAGATAACCAAGTACAAGCTATCTCCCATAGAGCTGAATGGGGCGGCAGACATACATGTGTGTCCTCAGCTGCACTGAGCTCTATGGGACTGCTGGAGATAACCAAGTACAAGCTATCTCCCATAGAGCTGAATGGGGCGGCAGACATACATGTGTGTCCTCAGCTGCACTGAGCTCTATGGGACTGCTGGAGATAACCAAGTACAAGCTATCTCCCATAGAGCTGAATGGGGCGGCAGACATACATGTGTGTCCTCAGCTGCACTGAGCTCTATGGGACTGCTGGAGATAACCAAGTACAAGCTATCTCCCATAGAGCTGAATGGGGCGGCAGAGCACATGCACAACTGCTGCTCCAATTGAAGAGGGGAGCACAGGCCCCCATTTTCATGCCTGGCAGGGGTCCCAGTGGTCAGGCCCCCATCGATCAGTCACTGGATAGACAAAAAGCTCTCCTAATCGGACAACCCCTTTAAGAGCTATCACTATGATGCCTTCTAATCCAAAGAACATATACCTAACAGTGGCCTTCTTTTGTATAGGAAAGCACATTCCTGTCTGCCATGAGCCTTAGGCCTCATGCACACGACCGCATGTCTTCTGGGGTCCACACAATAAGGATACCATCTGTGTTTTCATCTGCATTTTTTGTGGACCCACTGACTTCACAGGGCCTTAGTCAGGATTTTGCGGCCAAGTATGGTACACTGTTCTATTAATTTGCGTATCGGACATACGGATGCGGAAAGTACACAGATTGTATTTTGCGGATCGGTGGACCACAAAGAATATACGGTGTGTGCATCTCTAGCTGATGCACAACTACAGCCTCCGATCATGGAGTAATGGGAAAAAAATTTAAATTACAATTTTGTTTAGTTTTTTTTAACAAAAAAATAAAGAAATGTCACACTCTGCTGTATCAGAACATTTATTTATTTATTCATCCAAATAAAACGGGAGCAGCAATGACAAAAGAAAGAGCAGGACACTTTAAGATCTTCCAAAAATCCGATCCGCTGCCTAGTAATTTAAAAGGAAAAGATAAAGAAGAAAAAAAAAAAAAAAGGGACGTTATACATTTTGTTTTCATTCTAGTCCATAAATCTAGAAACCCTATTAGAAAATAAATGGTCGCTAGCATGCACACATTCAATTCTAGCTGCCTGCAGGTATATATCTATACGGAGCGCACGGACCTCAATAATAGCTCTGTCTGCAGTGAGCTCCCTCTACTGGTGGCAGCAGGCAGCACAATCCTATTACTTTACTCTACAGGGAGTGCAGAATTATTAGGCAAGTTGTATTTTTGAGGATTAATTTTATTATTTAACAACAACCATGTTCTCAATGAACCCAAAAAACTCATTAATATCAAAGCTGAATATTTTTGGAAGTAGTTTTTAGTTTGTTTTTAGTTTTAGCTATTTTAGGGGGATATCTGTGTGTGCAGGTGACTATTACTGTGCATAATTATTAGGCAACTTAACAAAAAACAAATATATACCCATTTCAATTATTTATTTTTACCAGTGAAACCAATATAACATCTCAACATTCACAAATATACATTTCTGACATTCAAAAACAAAACAAAAACAAATCAGTGACCAATATAGCCACCTTTCTTTGCAAGGACACTCAAACGCCTGCCATCCATGGATTCTGTCAGTGTTTTGATCTGTTCACCATCAACATTGCGTGCAGCAGCAACCACAGCCTCCCAGACACTGTTCAGAGAGGTGGACTGTTTTCCCTCCTTGTAAATCTCACATTTGATGATGGACCACAGGTTCTCAATGGGGTTCAGATCAGGTGAACAAGGAGGCCATGTCATTAGATTTTCTTCTTTTATACCCTTTCTTGCCAGCCACGCTGTGGAGTACTTGGACGCGTGTGATGGAGCATTGTCCTGCATGAAAATCATGTTTTTCTTACCTTGCAGACTTCTTCCTGTACCACTGCTTGAAGAAGGTGTCTTCCAGAAACTGGCAGTAGGACTGGGAGTTGAGCTTGACTCCATCCTCAACCCAAAAAGGCCCCACAAGCTCATCTTTGATGATACCAGCCCAAACCAGTACTCCACCTCCACCTTGCTGGCGTCTGAGTCGGACTGGAGCTCTCTGCCCTTTACCAATCCAGCCACGGGCCCATCCATCTGGCCCATCAAGACTCACTCTCATTTCATCAGTCCATAAAACCTTAGAAAAATCAGTCTTGAGATATTTCTTGGCCCAGTCTTGACGTTTCAGCTTGTGTGTCTTGTTCAGTGGTGGTCGTCTTTCAGCCTTTCTTACCTTGGCCATGTCTCTGAGTATTGCACACCTTGTGCTTTTGGGCACTCCAGTGATGTTGCAGCTCTGAAATATGGCCAAACTGGTGGCAAGTGGCATCTTGGCAGCTGCACGCTTGACTTTTCTCAGTTCATGGGCAGTTATTTTGCGCCTTGGTTTTTCCACACGCTTCTTGCGACCCTGTTGACTATTTTGAATGAAACGCTTGATTGTTCGATGATCGCGCTTCAGAAGCTTTGCAGTTTTAAGAGTGCTGCATCCCTCTGCAAGATATCTCACTATTTGTGACTTTTCTGACCCTGTCAAGTCCTTCTTTTCACCCATTTTGCCAAAGGAAAGGAAGTTGCCTAATAATTATGCACACCTGATATAGGGTGTTGATGTCATTAGACCACACCCCTTCTCATTACAGAGATGCACATCACCTAATATGCTTAATTGGTAGTAGGCTTTCGAGCCTATACAGCTTGGAGTAAGAAAACATGCATAAAGAGGATGATGTGGTCAAAATACTCATTCGCCTAATAATTCTGCACGTAGTGTATGGCTGTGTGAAAAGGCGCAGGGATTTGGACCTCTGTTGGCTACATGCACACAAACATTGTTTGTTTCCGTGTCTGTTCCGTTTTTTTTTTTTACGGATATGATGCGGACCCATTCATTTCAATGGGTCTGCAAAAAACGCATGTGCTGTTCGCATCAGTATGTCTGTTTTGTTGCCCTGCAAAAAAAATAGAACATGTCCTATTTTTTTCTAGTTTGTGGACAAGGATAGGCATTACTACAATGGATCCGCAAAAAAAAAAAAAAAAGGATGCCATACGGAACATCATCTGTTTTTTGGGCGGATCTGCAATTTGCGGACCGCAAAACCCACATGGTCGTGTGCATGTAGCCTAACAGAGACACAGCTCTAACCCTTGATAATATCTGATCATCGAAGTACTTGGAAACTATTCAGATTTACAGGAATTAGATGGTTTTGAGTTTAAGTTCTTCGTTTTCAACAACTCTGTTTGCAGTCAGTGGACAATAACAGTCCAGATCTAATCGGACTGGATTGGTAAGAATTCACAATACCTGTTCTTCTCTTTCATTCCACACAAATATGGGCACAGAGTGGCGCATTCCGTTGGCATCCCATGCATTCAAAACAAAACTGACGGATCCGCCGTGGAGGGTGAGCTGCCGCTTCACTGTCACTTTGCCATCAGGGAACACCCGGAAGCGGGTGTCATCAGGGGAGAAGAGGGCCCGGTTGTTAGCGGAGCAGGATGTAAAACTCACTGAAACAGAAGGAGAAAAGATGGCGGTCACGTCTTATTTACCACTATTTTCAGTAACACGTAATTTTGTGATCTGACTCTATTCACGCATTTCGTCGTTGCGACATTCATTCCGTGCTACAAAATCTCGCCCCAGAAAAGAGAGCAGACAAGGGTGCATTAAGGGTCCGGCTACATGGCGACTGGCGCAATATATGGCGCAAAAGGCCAAGATAGCATCGCAACTAATGAAAGTGAATTGAGTTCAGTTGCAATCCGCAGATTTCCAGCGATGTGCGGGGTTGCAATGTGACCGCATTCACTTTCATTGCAACGTATGCTGGGGGCAAAGTCGCCATCTAGCCCGAGCCTAACCACAACATGTGAATGGGATTTATAGGATAACAAGAATTTTCGGACCGATGGATCACCCTTCTATGATGACAATCCACACCGCGAGAGATGGAAACCACCGGGCCCTCGCAGAGGTGTACCCAGGCCATGGACTGCACATGATGACATCACACTTGTATATGATGACATCACACTCATCCCGTCATCGCTCTTGCTATTCTTCAATGTGTGGGATACCTGCAAGATGCCACGTAACAGTTGAGCCACGGTCCTGGTGACACTGGGTCTGCTTGGTAGTCATTTTCGGGATTTAGGTTTATCCCTTCATCTGTGTGCAGCCAGTCTTCCCAGTTGCTGTCCAGTTAACCCAGCGAAGGCCAATTTATAATTGACCGTCCAGGGGTCTTTAGGAACCGATTTACTGTCCCATGTTATTACTCCCCCCAGGGCCTGTAATGTGGCAGCCGCCGCAGACTATCACGCCCCAGAAAAGCCTGGAATGTGAGACTGGATTCCTTTTGGGGTTTCTATGGAATTTATTACAGAGGAGTCCAGATGTGCTGCACTTAAAGGGGTATTCCCATCTTATAAAGGGATGGCTAAGATATGCAATCACTTTCAGGCTGTTGAGGATCTAACCTTGGGGACACAGAGAACGCAGGGGCCCCAACTCTGATGCCGTCACTATTTTTCCTGTAACCGCTGTGCCCCACCACCCAGAGGCGCAGGCGAACTGCATTAAAGTCCGGTGCTCGGGAGCGATGCTGTGCAGGGAAAAGTTAGACGGGGATGCATCACTAAACCACGTCCTACATCCACGGGGGTCCCAGACATCCTAGTGATATACCAGCACTTTACGAGATGGGACTACCCCTTTAAGACGGACTAAATGGAAGTTTATAACTAGAGCTGCCAACATCAAGTGCCATACACTGTGCGTATGAATATGATCCCGGAGGATCTCCGCACCGAAGATACGCGACACCTGAGTTGCAGGATTTCTGGGTCCTTTGGGGCTCATGCACACGACTGTATGTGTTTTGCAATGCGCAAATTGCGGATACGCGGGGAAAAAACGGATGACATCCATATGCCATCCGTTTTTTTGGGTGGATCCATTGTAACAAATGCCTAAACGGACAAGAATAGGACATGTTATATTTTTTTTTTTGCGGGGCTACGGAACGGACATACGGATGCAGTTAGCACACTGTGTGCTGTCCGCATTTTTTGCGGACCCATTGAAAGGAATGGGTCTGCATCCTATACGTAAAAACAAAAAAGAAACCGGAACGGACAAAGAAACAAAATACGTTTGTGTGCATGAGGCCTAACACAAACACGAATAGGACACGTTCTATTTTATTGCGGAGCGGCTCTGCGGACATAGGGATATGGAATGCGCACTGAGCTATTTCCTTATTTTTTTTGCGGTCCCATTAAAATTAATGGTTCTGGATACGGGCCGCGAAAAAAAAAAAAGAGCAGACACGGACAAAAAATACATTTGTGTGCATGAGCCCCGATAAGGAGTCCAGTTCCCAGGACCTCTGACCGTCAGAAGGCGCAGCTCCATGCGTATGGTTGTGGCTGTGCCATATTACCCAGCCGATACCTGGCAGGCGTTACACCGCACACAGGACCCGAGTCGTGCAAAGATCCTGAGGCCCTGCACTAAGCATAATGAAGTCTATCCTTTAAAGATAGCATTTAAAGGGATGGAGCATTAAAGGGGTTTTGCCATCACATACAATTGTCTGATAGGTGCCGATTCCTGCCTATGGGACCTGCACCTACAACGAGAACGGAGCGGTGGGGAGCAGTGCTTGGTGGTGTACAGACCCCCGGAAACCCGGGGTCCTCCAGCCACAGCTCTCCCCGCTCCATGCTTCTTGTAGGTGCAGGTCCCAGCGGTGGGACTCGCACCTATCAGACAATGGGGGCATATCCTAGCAATGGGATGTGATGGGATAACCCCTTTAAAGAGACCTGCCTTTATGGAGTACTGGATGTGCTCCATGGTATGGAGACTTGTTCCATGGGAAAACAATATGCAAAGAGGTATTTCCCCAGGGAAAGAGAAGAAGCATCTCACTAACGCCACCTTGTGGAAAGCATCTGATCAGGAGTCGCCGGGTGCCCACAATATAACAAAGAGCTGTCCAACCTGTGCCACCCCCTTTAAATGGCACTACCACTGGTGTGATGTGCCAGTGCCTATAATGTGAGGGACTAGTTTTCAGACAATCTGTGATGGAGCCGCAGAATTTCTTACCTTTGCCGATGATTCGGTTTCTCTCCAGGAATTTACGGGTCACAGCAAAAGCGTAGCGCTGCTCGTTGAAGCCGGGTTTGCACTGCTCCTCTGAGACCACCAGGGACCCCTACAAAATCAAGATAGAAAACTGTAATTTACTGTATACCCATGCTGACATTAACTTTAGCAGTTGGGCTGGATTTGCAGGCATGCTGGAACTAGTAGTGCACACCAGTGTGATATTTACCTTCACCAGGACTACGAGCAGTGCCAGGCAGGCGAGCCTCATTGTTCCAGAGCGGTCCGGGCTGAGCTCTTTGCAGTTTTTGGGAAGGAGTGAGAGAAAGTCCAGTGCGTCCCTCCTCCTCCTCCTCACTCAGGGTGTGGTCGCCGTCCCCTCCAGCGGTCTAAGCGTCTACAGATCTGCAGCTGAGACAGCAGTTTTTGCTTTTAGGGGCTGGTGGCTTTTTTTTTGTTTTTATGCCATTTTTTGTCTTTGCACATCCTGATGTGTTTTTTTGGGGCATTTTTATTCCCTATAGAAAAAGGTTGGGGGGGGAAAAAAACGCTATTGCTACAACATGCTAAAAATGCTACTAAATTATAAAAAAAAAAGTGTGTATTCTGCATTTTGTTAACATCCGGATTCTGCATTTTCTTCAGGAAAAAAAAAAACACTCCCAAAATTTGCGTGACAAAAAAAAATCATCAAAAATGACATAAACAACATGTGCGCAATTCCTGGCAGCGAAATCCATTCCCAGTCACTACAGAATGAGAAGTTCAGGAATGTTTCTACCTACTTTGTGTGTGGGGGGGGGGGGGGGGGGGAATATTGGGGGTAGATTTAGGCCTCAGCCACATTTCCGTGTTATTTTAAAGTCTGTGAAAAAAGTGTCTTTGTTTCATCCGTGAAGGATCCGTGTTTGGTCCGTGTGTCCGTTTTTAGCCTCCTTGTGTCAATTGTAATCCATGGATGTTGATCAGCTGAAAATTCTTTTCCAGAGCATCTCCTATACGTTTTCATGGAAAACGGACGCACCACGGACGCCACACAGATGGGTCAGGGTTAGGATCCATACACTTTAATGGGCACGTTTGGTTCACATAACGGATCAAAGTAGCGCATGTCTCAAATCACTGGGTACATGTGTTGTCCGTGGAAAATGCGGACAGCACGCGTCAGTGAATAACGGAAATGTGGACGAGGCCTGGTGCAAAAGGAAATTAAATTTTTTGCCCGTAGCAGCCAACCGGATTGATCCTTTCATTTTCCAAAGAAGCTCCAAAAAATGAAGTGTGTATTTTGATTGCTCGAGTTATACTTTGCACCAGTTTTGATAAATCTCCCCCTTATGTTTCGACTCCTCACCATTTTCAAGATCTCTGATTGCGGTCAGTGAATGGGAACGTTATAGCTTACATGCAGAGGACAAGAAAGATGTACAGATCTAAACACTTCCCACAGCTGAAGGTTTGCTACAGTTGAGACAATCCTGTGTGATCTGAACAGTCTGGTCTCCAGGT